>NW_015170355.1:201205-202247 GCF_001447785.1 Gekko japonicus | reverse complement strand
GCAATTGGCCACCTCCACTACCAGTACACGGCTCTTCCCTTCGGCCTTTCCAGCGCCCCAAGGGTCTTCACCAAGACGATGATTGTCGTCGCAGCCTACCTGCGTCTGAGAGGCATCTCAGTCTATCCCTACATAGACGACTGGTTGCTGGTGGCGTCTTCCAGACAGACACTGTTAGCCAATGTCCAGGAAGCCCTGTCCCTCCTGAGCATTAGCCGGTAACGACTCCCTTGTCATTTCCACCCATTAGATCTACTCTTGCAATCCGGAGCAAGAGAGAATAGATCCGCTCCATCTTCTACATGACAGCCCTTCAGATACTTGAAGACTGCAATCATGTCCCCTCTAAGCCTTCTCTTTCCCAGGCTAAACGTACCCAGCTCTTTCAGCCTTTCCTCCTAAGACTTGGATTCCAACCCTCTCGCCATCCTGGTTGCCCTCTTCTGGACACGCTCAAGCTTGTCAGCATCCTTCCTCAAATGTGGTGCCCAAAACTGGACACAGGACTCCAGGTGAGGCCTGACCAAAGTAGAATAGAGTGGAACAACCACCTTCCGTGATCTTCCCAGAGAGTTTAATGGCAGAGGTGAGATTTGAACCCGAGACCTTCCAGCCAACTCTCAACCACAGCAGGATGCCATGGCTTGAGAGCGGGGAGACGGGCAAAATCTGAGCGACGATTTGTGCGGAGCTTTGATGGAAGGGGGAGCTCACTCTATGGGCATCTCCATAGGAGACATGTGGGACGAACGCACCGCACGTCGCCACATCAATTACCTGGAGCTGATGGCTATACGACACTTTGTCCAGTTTCTGCCCGTTGATCGCCAGAAAATGTGTCACTGTCTTGACGGAAGCTCCTGGCGTGGAAGATGGCACTCCTCGTCGCCGTCACCTCGGCCAGGCGAGTTGGTGAACTCCTGGCTTTCCGTCATGACTCACCATATTTGTCCTTCCTTCCAGATGTCGTCCGCCTGGTGCCGGACATTTCATTGTTGCCCAAGGTGGTCTCTGAATTCCATCTGCAGTATGAGGTCTTCCT
>NW_015170355.1:195737-200852 GCF_001447785.1 Gekko japonicus | reverse complement strand
TTCATCAGGCGGTACGCCCTAGATGTCTGCCAGTCCACCAGTGACAGTCTGGGACGTCAGGTTTTATAATCGGCTAAACAGTAAACACCTGACAGCACCCGCCTCCAGGTAGGCTACTGCTCGCTAATCTCCCATTGGTGTGAAGCACAGAGACCACGAAGAAGATAAACAGGTTGCTTACCAGTCACTGGTGAACTTCGAGTGGTCATCAGCCGCCCTGAGCCTGCTTGCGGGATGTGCGGGGTATAAATATAATAAATAAATAAATAAATAAATTCACACCACCCGCCCTCCTGCCCCGCTGCTGTCTTCTTCTACCTGTTTTATTAGGAGATTGATGCGCGGTGGTTGGTAGGAACTGGCGGGATGTCCGTGCCTGCCCTTCTGGGCATGCTCACTGTGGCTCCTGAGCATGCTCAGTTGGGCCAGGCACGAAAATCCTTTTAAGAGAGCTTGCTAGGCACCGGCAGATCCAGCGCAGGCGCACTAGATCCCATTGGTGTGAATGCACAGATGACCACTCGAAGATCACCAGTTACTGGTAAGCAACCTGTTTTTTTGTTAAGGTTGGGACTTTATTTAAATTAAAATTCCAACTTTGATGAAAGATGTTTGTGACCATTTAACATGTTGCAAGTTAAATAATAATATGCAGTAGTTCTTACTTTTAAAAAATATTGATGACCTACAGTTTTAGCTTACCAGCTTCTGATGTGGCTTCTGGTATTAATAATTTAATACCGTTATCACTGAAAAAATATCAACCCAAAACACATGGGAACATTTAAACAGCAGTCATAACACAGCAAAATTTTATCACAAAGAGCAATAAATGATTGATTGATCATTACAATTGACCAGTAGCATCTGTTCTCTTAGCATTGTTAACACTGTCAACCACTAACTGATCACTCTTGCAAAACTGGTGATGTAGGTGGGGTTGCTCATCTCAGGACCCATTGCCTCTGCTTTGCCATGGTGGACCTGGGCTCTGGGCCTTGCCTGCCCCTGGCCTTTCCCCACATCAGCTTCCAGATGGGAGGGTAGCTGGCCCCTGCTCCTGCCAGCCCTGCCTTCGACTGTTGCTACTTCCCCCACTCCCATGCTATCATCATTGGGCAGCTGGGAATCCCCATTGTTGGAACTGGGGTAAGCCCAGGGCTACCTGGGGTCTCAGGGGGTGAGCCCGGAGGTGCGGGGTGGTTGGCACCGAGTCCCGGCAGGTTCCTGCTGGGACAGTTCCTTCTCTTAAATGTTGATGATACAACATTATGATTTTCCACATTTGTCCTCTACATCACTGGCTGCTATGGGGCATTGGTGCAACACTCAGGGAAGCATGCAGTTTCCATGGCATCAAGACATGGGTAAGTTGTATGAGATGTTAAAAGGCAGGAAGTGGTTAACTTGTAGGCGACATTTTGTTCAGTGTTTTTGCTTTTCTTTCAATTGTAGATCCAGAGTCCAGTGCTGCACCGTACAATGAAGAGCTCAGATACAATGAATGGTACATATAATCTTAAAATAATTATTTTACAGATAATGTTGTTATTTGGTATATAGTTAGTATATTGGACATTAGTGTAGCTAAGTTGCACAGTCAGGAAAGTATAACATTATGTGCAGCAAGCACTTCAAGCAAGTACATTGCAAAAAAGGTAAAACTTGCTTTTATTGAAGTAGATTCAAATTCACATCCATATTGCAGTGGCATGAAGCGGGAATCCTAGTCTAAGGGATACTATAGTCTAAGGGATACTAATCCCTGGCCCCAAGGAAGTTTGGTTTGCCTTGACTAGGGCCAGGGCTTTTTCTGCCCTGGCCCCTGCCTGGTGAAACAAACTCCCTCTTGAGATCAGGGCCCTGTGGTATTTGCTACAATTCCACAGGGCCTGCAAAATGGAACTGTTTCATCGGGCCTTTGAATGAGGCGGCAGACATCCAAATCTATCTCAGCCTCCCCTGGGTGACAATGCTGGCCAAATGAATCCAGCTCAAACTGAGCATTGTTGTCGAGGCAAATCCACCCTGTTTTGTGTTTGGGTTGTGTTTTATGAAAAATAAGGTTTTTTAACTACTTGATTATATTGTTACTTTGTGATTTGTAACCTGCGCTAAGCCCGCTTGTTGGGAGGGTGGGATAAAAATAGAAATAAATAAATGTCACAAATGACCAGCTAATCCAGTGGTACGTGTGTGCAAGTATGGTGGCATGGCTCTACAGGAGACACCTGTAAATGCATCCTGCTTCATGCAGGTCCACAAGGCAAGACAAAACATGAAGGACACAGGAAGAGAAGGAGGAGTCAGAAAGAAGCTCCCAGTTTAGACAAAGAGAGTCTTTTTATTCACTAACAAGATAATAGATGCACGCGTCTGGTTCTAGTGCAAAGAGTCCAGGGACCAGGCATGCTTAGGTGCTTTTACTCCAACAGTTATAAAACTACAAAAGTGATAAATGTTTGTTTCTTGAAACATTCTGTCACTTTACATTTTTGGAAGGATAGCCGTATTAGTTTGATGCAGCAAAAAAAGGTGTTGCGGTGTACAGACAAATGCTTTATTTGCCATAAAGGTTTTTGGATTCCAGCAGGCCTTGTCATAAGAGTATAAAAAGTGCAATGCTGGATCTTGACTACTATGCCATATTTGTTGGCCTTCCAAGACAACTGATAGGCCCTTTTATGCTAAAGGATGCTGGACTAGATGGACCACTGATCTGATCCAGTTCTAGTATGGGAAAGGGGACAAAAATTGTCTCTATCCACTCTTTAGAATTTCCTCATTATCTTGCAGACCATCTTACACTTAGCTTTGTTGAATTGCATTTGTTAAACTGTTACCCACTCATCTAATTAGAGGAAATCCTCCTGTGGCTCTTTGCAATCCATCTTGGTTATCCTGTGACTGTTTACTCAGAAGTCTTTGGTGAAGGCTCTTGTCAAAAGTCTTTTGGAAGGCAAAATATATAATTTTTACCAGAACACTCTTGTCTGCATGCTTGTTAACCCTGAAGAATTCCAAAAGGTTGGTGAAGGAGGACTGCCCTTTTCAGGAGTCCTCCAGTAGTGAAGCTGACTTTTGCAACATGTATTAGGTAAAAAAACAATTGCACATTTGAGTCCCTTAACCCTCAGATATATGCTTTTTGCACCTATTTATTTATTTTGACTTTTATTCAGCCCTCCCTGTGAGCGGGCTCAAGGCAGATCACAACAATATAAACACAATAATTCAGTAGTTAAAACAGTTCAAAGAATACAAATTAAAACAGGTAGCGCTATCAGTTAAAGTGCAATAGTCTCAGAAGTTGGAACTGCTGGGCCACTAAAGATCTTCTCTGTCTGGGCCACATAAATATTTAGAACTTCAGCAAGGGAGACCAACTTGATTGGGCACCCACCACCTCATCCAAAGGCCTGGTGGAACAGCTCCATTTTACAGGCCTTGTGGAATGGTAGAAGGTCCCGCAAGTGGGAGCGTGTTTCACCAGGCTGAGGCCAGGGCAGAGAATACCCTAGCCCTAGTCAAGGCTAAGTGGACGTCCCTTGGGCTGGGGACAGCCAGCAGATGTTGGTCAGCTGAGTGCAAGGCTCTCCGGGGCACATATGGGGAGAGGCGGTCCCTCAGATATGTTGGTCCCAGGGTGCGCAGGGCTTTAAAGGTCAGTACCAACACCTTGAAATGGATCCGGTACTCAATTGGTAGCCAGTGCAATAGATGAAGTACCAGCCAATTGCATGCCCGCACAGGTGATACATTCAGTAGGTGCACTGCCATGTTTTGCACTAGCTGGAGTTTCCAAATCAGCCTCAGGGGCAAGCCCCCGTGTAAACCAAGTTACAGTAATCAAGCCTGGAAGGGACCATTGCATGGGTCACTAGTCAGGTCCTGAGGGAGAGTTAAGGTACCAGTTGTCTGATTTGCTGAAGGTGATAGAAGGCCGACCTGGCAACTGTGGTGACCTGGGCCTCCACAGAAAGTGAGGCATCCAGGATCACCCCCAGGCTCTTCACCTTCTGGGCCGACATAAGTGATGCGCTGTCCAAGGTTGGAAGCCTAGAAACTTATTGCCCAGTAGTGCCTGAATTTCATTTGTCATCCCCTCAATTTGACCTAATTCTTTCCAAACCAGTGTTTCCAGTCTGACTACAGAAAACAGAAGAAATTATTCAGTTCCTCTCCCATCTCCATCTTCCTTAACCAATCTTTTGACTGCTTTGTCATTTAATGGCACATCTGCTCAGTAGCCAGCTTCCTGATGTATTTGAAGGGTTGTTGTTGTTGTTGTTGTTTTGATAGCACATATCAAAAAATGGAGGATGAATGGGAGAATGAGCCCCTGGTACAGATGCTCAAACATCAGCCAGTTTAGCTTACATTGTGTTGGCCAGTGGCTATCAAGAAACTAATTAATTGATGGGCTGTTGGCTGTTCTCAGCCTGTTTGGGTCTCACTACTGGAATACGCTACTTGCAGTCATTTGAAGTTGACTCCCAATGAGGGATCAACTGGAGGTGTGGAAGGTTTGCTCAGTACCTGGAAAAGGTGGGTTTTTTTAAGGTATGGGGGGGTAGAAGCTGACTCCAAGCTGATCAGAAGGATCAGCTGGCAATCTGGATCTTCTGATCTCCCATCTTGGAAACTTTGCTGCATCCCGGACTTGCTGAAATGCAGAAAGTTTGGCAGAGAGTTGATCAGAAGCCTTGCTGATTCTCCAGCGGTCCAAGAGTGGGGCAGTCCTTGACTGCTTACTCCTGGGAAAGCACCTCCCCCTTCCATAGGCAGGGCCGGCAAACTTTGATCCCAGAGGGGAGGGGCTTATCCTCTGATCCCCAGTCTTACCGGCCCTGCCTTCTGAGCAGGACGTGCTGGCTGTGCTCTGAAGAGCACGAAGATCCCAGAAGACACTGGAAGGTCAGAAGAAGAAGCGGAGACCTAAAGGGCAATGGTAGAAGGTACTTACCTTCCAGCCCTAAAACATATTCAAGAGCTGCAGGCCTCGAATTACAATGGATCCGGCGCCGGCAGTCTTGGGAGGCCCCCAGGCAGTCGCGGCGCTGAGAGGAATGCCTTGGACCCCGCTGGGAAGGCGGCGGTAAACTGCTCTTCCCC
>NW_015170355.1:179611-191286 GCF_001447785.1 Gekko japonicus | reverse complement strand
CTGTTCATGAATATGGTCTAACTGATTACGTGATGTGGCGCACTGTTGCTGTTTGTTTGCTCTAATGGTTAAAATACAGGTTTGTATTTGTTTAAGCCCATGGCTATGATGGTATTCCCCAGTTGTCTGAGGGGGAAGGAGTTATTTTTTAAAGTGAATTTACAGAAGCTCGGAGGTGGCTTTCGGTATGACTGGGGATAAGAGGATAAGCCCCTCCCCTCTGGGATCAAAGTTTTCCAGCCCTGCCTATGGAAGGGGGAGGTGCTTTCCCAGGAGTAAGGAGTCAAGGACTGCCCCACTCTGGTCCACCGAGAAGGAAGCTTCACGGTAAGTGAATACAAATCTTCCATTTCAATCCTAGACAATCAGCCCAGGCTGTAAAGAAAAAAGAGTAAATTGCTCCTGTTCACCACAGCCCAAAGTATCAGGGTTTTTTTGGGGAGAGGAGCAGAATGCTTCTGTTCTGCCCATGCCAAGCTGTTGTCTTGGGCTGCAGAGAAAAATTTAGAGATTATTTCTTGCACCTCTCTTTTTTGCAACTTACTGCTTCTCTTCCTACCCAGCTTGGATGGGAAGATAAATTATTTCTTCTCTTCCTTTTACAACCTGAGGCATTGCTTCCAAACTCCAATTTAGCTGTGGCAGCTCATTGTCATAGGGTGGTGGAGGATCAGAATCCCATTCCCAGCTGATTTCTCCATCAGCTGTGAGTGAGCAGCTGTCCAACAGGCAACTGCTGACTTGCTTAGGAACAGTTCAAGTTGCTTGATGCAAGGTAAATATAATCTCGATTGGCTTAAAGTCTGATAGTGAGTACTGAACAAGGTAAGTTTGACTGCCAAACAAGTTTGCTGAGGAATTTGCAGCATCTCTAGCTCCTAGTGGTATGGCAGATGTTTAGTGATAGTGATGGAAATCTTATATCCTTGAATTATCACCTGTGGCTGCTATTTTGCGTCCTTGGGGAGAAAGGTAGGTTAGATATATTGTAATAAATAGAAACAGTGTACATTTCTGCCACTGCAGCTTTGAAGACATTAGTGAGGGAAGGTGAAGGCCTAACCAAGAATTGCCAAGGGGAAATTTTGGAGGGGAAATTGCTGAGCTTGCCATGTAGAATTTTGAACTGAGCTCAGGCAAGTCTGCTCATTACTACTGATATTAATGTATTCTGTAATTGTGTTGCTTATACTTCTGTGGGGATGGAGCTGACATCTGGTTTTGTTGCAGTCTTTGTTTGTTTGCCTCTGTGTTATGTGATCCATTGTTGCTGGTAAATATCCATTTTAGATTAGGGGGCTTTTTTGTAAACAAGGACAGCTTTAGAATTTTACATTTTCTGAGGAGGATTTTTTTTTTCTAGTTCTCCAGCGTTCTCGACAGATCTATATCTAGTGCCTAATAGAAAGGAATTTTCATTACAGTTGCAAGGAATTGTGGATGGATTAGAAAACATCATTGGTATGTAATTCCCTTAAGTGTTGTGTACATATACTACATACCTGCTTAACACATTTTAATCTGTCCCTTCCTCCAAGGACCTCAGAATGACATACTTTATTGTAGTCTTCGTTCATCACACTGATGGGCTTTATGTGTTGCAGAACTATGATTCAGAAGCTTAGAGGTAGCTATGAAGTGTGAAAATCTCCTCCCCTCAGTAATAAACCTATTATTGTGCATGCCTAAGAGTAAGGAGCCACGCCTTACTGCTCAGTTCTCTTCTTTCTGTGGTATCCTCGCTATTACTGGGAGCATGAAAACCATTTGTGCAGGGACTGGGAATGGCATTCCAAGTCTCTGCACCATTCTTCATGATGAGTCAGTGACTGCATTAGAAACAAAAAGTTCAGACTGGTGACCCTTGGATCTATTATTCACCTTCTGTCACTGAGAGACTTGTTTGCTTCTGTCAAAGACAGCTACTTGTGTATCTCCATCTGACCACCACACAGCAAGTTCCTGTGGCTCCTAATGGCTCCATCTGATTTCTCCTTCTCTGTCATGTTTGGACAGACATATCTTATCCATTCTGGGCCTACATGTCATTGAGAAGGCTGCACCTTTGCCTTCTAAGAACTATCCATTTTATAGGGGCAACCCAACACTCTGGGGAAGTCTACCTGTCCTAGGACAGGTTGTTTACCGTCATCTACTTGGTGACCTTTGATAAAAGGATTGGTGTTTTATCTTGGAATGTGGTTTTGTTTAGTTTCATTTGTGAACTCTTGCATAAACCCTGG
Source organism: Gekko japonicus (assembly GCF_001447785.1). Lineage (NCBI taxonomy): Eukaryota > Metazoa > Chordata > Lepidosauria > Squamata > Gekkonidae > Gekko > Gekko japonicus. The sequence goes on along the minus strand of NW_015170355.1, from coordinate 189,043 downwards.
CTTAATAGGGACAATGATAGAGCACGTAAAGGAGTGATGGGAAACAGCACAAGGACACCTCTTAGTTCCAAAGGTCCCCTCTCCCCCTTCGCGTCATTTATCAGTTAGTTTGCATAAGAGGCGTCCCTCTTTGCTTCCGTTTCTTCCCACACGGGGGGGGGATCCGCTTTTTTAATAGTCCATTTTATTCAGAACTCACGTTCATTGTCGGTCAGATTCTCTGACCACGCTGCCTTTTAACGATATTCCGCTCGATCTCCGGTGCTTGTCCCGGTCAAACCAGCTTGTGCCCGAAGGCCACACAGCAACTAGACCGTCAGGGCGGAGGGGAGCCTCAATTCTCCAACATTACGCCATCGAAGAGGTTACCCCTCAAAAGCCCTCTGGCCTGAAGCCTATCGCAAAGACTCCACGGGGGTGTCACCCCTCCAGGCTGCTGGTGTGTGGATCACTCTCCCGCGGCTCAGGGAGAACATCCGCCATCGCTGCTTCATAAACCAGAAGTCCTATTTACAGTATTTTTGATTGCTTTTTAACTCAAGATTTTTGCCACAATTGTTTAGCAAAAATTTAAAAATACAAATAAAAATAGAAAAATAGTAAAACTAAGCTAACAAAAACAAATTTTAAATTACATTTAAAATAGCAAGAATCTCTGCTAACCTCCAAAAGTCAGCGTAGTGAAAGTGTGTTTGATCTGCTACAAATGGATATTAGGAAAAAAGTACAACCAAATTTCCCAGGAAAAAGCACCTCCAACTTCCAGAGTTCCATAGAAAATGCCCTGCTTCTGTAGAAACCAGCCTTCCTAAAAGAAGGAACCTAGAACAAGGCCAAACATTTATTTATTAATTACATTTTTATCCTGTCTTTCCTCCACCAAGTTCAGTTCATACAAGTTGCTCCCCTCCTTCATTTTATCCTCACACTAACTCTGAAGGTAGGTTAGTCTGAGAGAAGGCCACTGGTCCAAGATTACCATGTGAGTTTTGTGGCTGAATGGCTGAGTAAAGATTTGAACCTGTGCTACCCTATGAGTACTGGCATATGGCAGTTGTCCCTGTGGCCATTGCCATGCAATCCTGGCTGTCTTTTTAGAGTAGTTGTTTTCATGTAAGTGGCAGAACCCATACCAGCAGTTTGCACACTGGTGCACTGGCTTATACAGTCATCATCTCTGTGCAATTGCCACTTCATGCATTCTCACAGATTATCATCATGAGGATTTCAAATTTATGAACTAGAACTGTCTTAAATGAATTAATATTTCTGATACTGCTACAAAGATTTCTTATATTTGCCAGTGTTCCAAAGTTGTTTGCCATATGTATTGGGAGGTTGCTAATTAAAATATTGAAGAATCTTGCAGCATGTCCTGAGCTAGTTGTATGAACTATGGCCTTTACTGTGTAGGCCATAGTGTAGGACAATTAAAGCAAGGACAAATAGATTAAAAAATAGTTTTTATTTGAGAGCTATTATTACTTTAAATGCTGTATGAAATTGGAATTTGGGTGACATTGGTGGTTTTAAGTTGTTATGTGAACCTTAAGGGAGTTATGGGACAGTAGTGAATGGTGTGTGAGTGTATATGAATATTGTTGTAGATCACCGAAATGATTGCATCTTTAATTTCGTTGTACTATGTACAATGACAATAAAGTTTATTATTATTATTATTATTATTATTCTGCCATATAATTTTTGTGTTAATATTTTTAACTATCTCTTATTAGATCAGGTTGTACCATTTTCTCAAAATGCGGAGCTGTCAAGGTTTGTCAGTCAGTCTGTACATAAAGTGATGTATCCATATGAGGACCACATTGATTCTGAACAACAACAGTATTTAACATCATGGCCCAACTGTGATCTAATTCTAGGAACGGATCCAGATTACCACAAGAAAGTATGTTTTGAAAACTTAATACCTATTAGATAACACTATGTTTTTCAAAATAAATGCAATGCAAACCATGATCTTCACTAAAGATAGATTGAGGTTGGTAGCCATGTTGGTCTGAAGCAGCAGAACAAACTCTGAGTCCAGTGGCACCTTTAAGACCAACAAATGGTAACAATATAAATGAAGCTTGTTATTCCTATTTGGTCCTTGAATCTGTTAAACATCTTCATTATGTTGCATTTTAATTTCCTGCTCATGCTCTACCTATATTTATGGACTAGTAACTTCCATTTCAATGTATCTGAAGAAGTGTGTGTGCACACAAAAGCTTATAGCTTGAATAAAACTTTGATCTTAAAGATGCCGCTGGACTCAGACATTGTTCTTCAAGCTCTTCACTGTATCATAAAAGAGGCAACAGATATTACATTAATCAGTTAATATTAGATGGCAAATTGTTTTATGATTTCTTCAGAGGTTGGTGAAGGATTGTGCTGTCTGCATTTTTCCAGGATATTGGACATACTTTATCTCTGATAAGCTGTTAAACTTTAACTAGGTGTTGTGTTATCATGGAAAGATTCATTTTGCAGCAACACTGGCACAACCAAACATTTATACATTGCTGAAAATGGAACTAATTCCTTAACTGGCTTCATGGGTTAATGTTATCATGTACCTTTGTGTTCAAATCAAATGTACACGTTTCCATTTCCTCCTCCTGGCTTTGGTGAAATCTGTTGTTGACTGTTCCCATCCTCAAAATGGCATACTGAGGGTCTGTGTGGGTGTAATGTTAACTATTACTATTATTAAAGCATTTCTCTGGTGGTCCAGGGAGTGGAGCAGTCCTCACTCTTTCGAATAGGCTCCTCCTCTGGAACAGGGTCAGTTTCCTCAGATTGATCCAGGAAGGGGAGGGGCCTGTCCCCTGCGACCATCCCAGTCTCACCAGCCCTGCTGCTTGAACAGAACACACAGATGTTCTGTAGAGCGCAGCGATTCAGGGATGAGAAGAAGAGAGGGAGAGACCCTCCCTCTTTCTCATTTTCGAGCTGCAGTTGGTGGCAGACCACAAAGGCATCTGATGGCACTGGGAGATCTCCAGCAGCTGTGGCTGTGTACGCAGACTCCCGCCAGGCCCAGCCTGTGGCTGGAGATCCCCTCCCCAACCAACACACATCAGGGGAAGCAGTTGAGTTTGCAAGGAGACCGGGGTGATGCCACAGACCTGGCAATCTCCCTGGTCTCAGAGGACCTGGCATGCAGAGGAACAGACAAGCAGGAGCCTCTAGCCCTCGCCAGAATCATGGTGAGCCCTTACGAGGCCAGAAAACCTAGACTGGAGGCAAAGGAGGACAGGGTGGTAGACTGGGGGAAAACCTCAAGCAAACCCACAAGCTACTCAGGGAGGAAGAAGAGGAAATTGATTCCTGGGGCTTCCAATCTCCCCAACCTGGGACAGGTTGGGATGGATTAAAGAGCCTTTCCCCTCCCCCCACTCTCTTCTTCCCCTTCAAGGGAAAAGTTCCCATGGAACAGACAGGGAGCTAAAAGGCCCAGGGATGGCCATAGAGGGTGGGGGAAATGGCAGTGACCATCTTGGTTCCCTGGACCCTCGTGGCAGACTTACTTTCGCTTTCACTCCCAGACAAGTGAATAGAAAATGACTGCCAAGTCAGACCTGCCAGTTCTCTGTGCCCAAGACCTGAATAGCCCAAGCTAGTTTTCTCTGTTGAGATCATAGAAGCTACGCAGAGTCTGCCCTGGTTAGTACTTGGATGGGAGACCACCAAGGAAGTCCAGGGTTGTTTCGCTGAGGCAGGCAATGGCATCGCCCCTGGCCTGGATGGCCCAGGCAAGCCCGGTTTGATTGGATCTTGGAAGCTTAGCAGGGTCAGCCCTGGTTGGCTTTCCACCTCTGACTGTTTCTTGCCTTGCTGCTGCTTGATAGCACTTCCACAGTCCTCACAAGACTCTATGGAGTCAGTTAAAAATGTCTCATCAACAGATTTTTTTTTGGGGGGGGGGAGTACACTTCGTAAGTCAGATATCCTCAGATCATAAGCCTCACAGTCCTCACAAGACTCTATGGAGAACCAGGAAACAGAAGCAGCAAGGATAGTCCAAGCTAGCCTGAGCTCATCAAATCTTGGAAGCTAAGCACGGTCAGCCTTGGTCAGTATTTGGATGGGAGACCACCAAACAATACCAGAGGCATGACACAGAGGCAGGCAAGGCAAACCATCTCTGAACATCTCCTGCTTTGAAAACTCCAAGGGGTCACTCAGTGTTCCCTCTAAGCTGAGTTAGTGTGAGCTATCTCACAGCTTTTTAGCCTCCAGCTCACACATTTTTGTCTTAGCTCAGGAAGGATGGCTCCAGAGCAAACTAATTTATGCAGTAGCCAAATCACCTGTTCACAATTTTAATGTCGGTAGCTCATAAAGTAGCATTTTTGCTCACGACTCCACAGCTTAGAGGGAACATTGGTCACCATAAGTGGGCTGCAACTTGATGGCTGCAAAAAAAAATTTAAAACAGAGGTAGTCAGTTAAAAATGTCTCATCAGGCAAGTGGGTGAGATCTGAACACTTATATATTCCCTCTGGCCAAAATAAGGAAAATAGGGAGATCTCTACCTTAAGAGAACACAGTCCACTCTACAGTGTCCAGGAAGGACTCAGGCTCCCCAGTTTCATCCTCAGACGGGGAAGTTTGGGAATGGTCGGAGGAAGGAGAGGAATTAGTATCAACAGTACAGTCTAGGCTATTTCCTCAAGAGCTGTACATAAGATTACTTTCCAAGTACTTAGAACCTTAGAATTTCCTGCAGACCTAAGGAAAACGTTGATCTTGACCCAGAACTTCTGGTGGAATCTGGCCAGATGATGTACAAACTGGCAGTACTACAAGCAGGGATGCCAGCCCTGACTTGGATGGCTCAAGCTCAACCAAGCTGTCAAATAAAACAGAAGCTAAGCAGGTTCAGTCCTGGTTAGTACTTGGATGGGAGACAACCAAGGAAGTCCAAGGTTGCTACACTGAGGCAGTCAATGGCAAGCCTCCTCTGTTCCTCTAATGCCTGCAGCCTGTTATAGTAGGATGAAGGCAGAGTGGGAACACCCTTCTAAGCTAAAAGCTAACCATCAGTTGTTTTTCCCCAAGCTTTATTCCCTGATACCAGAGGCTACCAAGAGACTCAAGGAGCCAGCAGTGGATGAACCTGGGACTAGCTTGACCTCCAACTCAATCCTACCTGTGGATGCAGATAGGCTGGCCAAGACCCCGGAGAAGGGGATTTGAGCAAGCTTTACACAAAGACTTTGAAGTCTCAGTCTGCTTCATCAGGATGTCAACAGCAAGCTCGGTGTTTACCAGGGCAGCACATTCTTGAGCATCAGGACTAGCCTCAGCTGATAGTGGAGTTCCAAAAGAACTTAAAGACAAACTTAAGAAGATTAGTCTTATCTGCAGCTGGCAAGTTAGCAGGGCTCCTGTAATGACTCATCTTGTAGCTGTCAATGGGCCATTAATCTTTTACTCTGCGTTATTGCAGTTGCCTTCTACTTAGCCCTTCTTTCTATGAGTGGGGGGGGAGAGAATCTAGGGGAGTCCAGAGGTACTTGCTCCCTGATTTCAGCTGGCTCAGTATTATCTGACTGGAATTCCTGAGTGTCCTCTACTCTGAAGTCATCTTTCACCACGCTGGACTCAGGCTTGACTTCTGAGGAAGTCCTTACATTGGACTCCAGTTGCCAATCAGACTGGTCAGGCTGCAAGTCAGACTGGTCCTCACCAGTGTTCCCTCTAAGCTGAGTTAGTGTGAGCCAGCTCACAGTTTTTTAGCCTCCGGCTCACACATTTTTGTCCTAGCTCAGTAAGGATGGCTCCAGAGCAAACTAATTCATGCAGCAGCCAAATCGCTCGCTCACAACTTTAATGCCAGGAGCTCACCAAGTAGAATTTTTGCTCACAGGACTCCATAGCTTAGAGGGAGCCTTGGTCCTCACCCAGGCTGGGCTCAGGTAGCAAGTCAGAGTCTGGCTGCACCTCAGGCTGAGGCTAGTCCACGACAACTAGACAGGTATCTTATTGAAGATAAAGACAAGTTCTACCTTCACAGGAAAAAAAAAGCTTTCCGTCCTGTTGTGATTCCAAAAGGATATCATGCCCAGAGCCAAAAAAGAATAAGGATGCCAGGAAAATCTTGGACCTGAAATGGCTAGACAACTGCATCAGGACCAGAAAATTCAGGATGAAAACTCTGAACTCCATTCTGGCAGCTATTCAAGCGAAGGATTCCCTGGCATCCATCTATCTATAGGAGAACTATTTACATGTCCCAATTCGAGGGGATCACCGCAGGTTCTTATGCTTCACATATGATGGGAAACACTTTCAGGACCAGTGCTAGCTTTCAGCCTGAAGTCACTCCCAAGGGGATTCACCAAGATCATGGTGGCCACTGCAGCACATCTGAGACTTCAGGGAGTGTTGCTGTCACCATCTCTAGATGAATTTCTGGTCAAGGCACCTTCTTACCAGCAGAGCAGGGGAAGCATCAGAGTTGGCAGTGAAATTTTTGAGGCACCATGGCTTCCTGGTCAACATGGAGAAGAGCAATCTAAATGCTTCTCAATCATTGATATACCTGGGGGTGCAGATAAGCACAATGAAGGACAGGGTTCCTTTATTTCTCTGGAGAGACAACACAAAATACCACTTCTGACCATAGACAGGCTGAAAAAACAAAACAAAAATGCAAGATAGAGGGGATGGTACTGGCCAAGCTTCTGAGCATGATGGAGTCATGCCATGCAGCACTTCAATGGTCAAGGTTCCATGCCTGACCTCTACAGACGTTTTCTCTTACCAGAATGTGATGGCCAGTTGGGCTATAAGCTGGTACAGTTGCCAACACAACTTCAGCATCAGCTGCAGTGGTGGCTGGAACCCTCTTGTTTCCAATGCGGATACCCCATCTGAAATCTAAAAAGGGTTGTGATGATCACAGATGCGAGTCTGCCAGGGTGGGGAACCCACTCTCAAGGGACAATGACACAAGGGGTCTGGTCTCAGGAAGAGACCTCATGGAGTGTAAATTCTTTACAACTCAGAGCCACCAGGATGATGCTCTTGGATTCTCCAAGAAACTAACAGGTAACGACATTCTACTCCAGACAGATAATATGACAACAGTCATTGGAGGCGGTCCATGTGGCAAGCCAGGACAGTGCATTGATGGACTGGCTGAGTAGAAGAAGATTAGACCAGTCCGAATGGATGCTCTGCAAGTTGGTTTTTCAACAGGTCTGCAAAAGATACAGAATGATGGGAATGGACCTCTTTACTATGGACCAGAATCATCTAGTCTGCGATTCATATCCAGAGTTCAAAATCAGCAGGCAACAGGAACAGACGTTCGCAACTGTGACTGGCCACAGGAATTGCAGTACAAGTTCCAACCAACTTCATTGATTCACAAAGTGATTCAGAAGCTGTTGAAACAGAAGGTGGAACTAGTGCTGATAGCACCCTTTTGGCCACAAAGAGCTTGGTTCCAGGATCTGAAGAGATTGTCGACCATGGAACCATAGTGCCTGCCACTGGGAAAGAACTTATTGACACCAGGTTCAGCACAACATCCTTGCCCAGCCCTCCTAAACCTAACAGCCTGGAAGTTGAGCAGAAACAGCTAGAAGGGTTGGGTTACCATGACAGGGTGACAGACACCATGTTAGATCTTCGTTGTGGTCTCTGTGCAGTCCCACACATGGGTTGGGCGCCTGCGCACGACCTCGACGGAGAATATTCTATTTTTTTTAATACTTGCCCAAATGCGCAAAGTTTATTAGTTTTTAAGGATTACACAAAACAAAGAAAGAGCAATACATTTTTTAAATATCTAGACATTGTCTCGCTCACAACATCTTTAGATACATAGTTCCTTTTTCCTCCTTTTTTAACTTCCACAACAAATATCATTAATGAAAATTCTATTCCCAATATATAGTTCATTTTTCTATATCCTCTCTGCTATATTTCACTTTATCTTTGCTATCCTATTATTAATCAGTTTTATAATCATAAAAATAGAAAGGGAAAGAAACAGGTGTTTCAACAGTTTGTTCTAATTTGGGCACATATTTCTTGTATAATAATAGTTTGGTCCCTTTAAGATATTCCTTCACCTTTTTAGCTTTCAAAATCCCATATAGTTGCAAAGTTAAACATAGTATTTTATATTTTTCTTAGCTTTACAGTGCCAATATGTTTTCACCTTGCTCTATGTAACTCCATCTTTTCTCTCACAAGAATAAATCATTACATCTTCTCTAGGTTATCAGCCCATTACTATTTCTCCCCCTCCTGCAAAGCCCACACTAAAAATCAAACTGTCCTATAAGTTTTTTCCCCCCTCAACCTTCAGTTAGAGCATTACAGATATACCAGACCTGTTGTTTCAAATAGACCATCCATTACTTTTAACTTTCACTGATCTATTGGAACAATAAAAATAGTCAATATTTATAACTACAGATTATATTCTTAGTCAATCATTTTGCAAGTGTCAGTATAGGTTCAAAGGAAAAAAAGAATAAAGATATAGTATGTAGACATGTATTTCTTAACATTTAAGGTTCCCCTTTGAATAAAACTTTGTCTCATTGATATATTATGTATAAGTTCAGAGTAAAGAAAGAGAAAAGAAGAAGAAGAAGAGGGGAAAAAAATAAACCAGTATTCTTAGCAGTTAGATTTCCACTTTGTCTCCTTGATCAGTTAAAAAATGCAGTCAAGATATATTGTTACAGATACTTATAAAATATAAATTTCTTTCGTTTTCTCTGCAAATGTCTCCCCCAAATAGTTAGTATTATATGCCTCTGTGACACCCCCTTAATTGGGGAGGTCTGGTTTTACTTTAAAAGTGTTCCTTTTATTTTATTTTACTGGGTATTCTGGCTGGCACCAGGAAATTTATGGCTTTCCAAACCTCTATAATATAATATTTCTGTCACTGGGTAGGTAAGTCGAGGGTTTAGGCGTTCACGAGGGTCTATATGTTTCCTGGGAAGAATTTCTTTCAGAACTGGTATCTTAAATAAAAGTAGATTTATTGATATTTCACACACTTTTCTCTCCCACTGTCAGGGATCTGGGCATGTAACTTTGTAACACTTTTTTCCCTTTAGGCCATATACGGTTACTGTTTCTTTATACTTCAACTTTTCATAACACACACAAGACTTCTCTCTCTCAGACTTTAAAAAGAACAAACTGCTTAACTCTTTTACTACACAGAACCAAATTATCCCACACAGGGATGTGTCTCCTTCTCTCAGAGACAGAATTAACTAACTCTCTAACTGTCTTCTTCAACTGTCTAAACTGTAACTCTTGACTGACACACATTTTCTAAAACCCCTCCCCCTTTCTGCCAATCACCAATCACACTCACTTGCCTGTTTCAATCACTCTAGACTATCATACAGCCATGCAACCAAACTTTTAAACACACA
>NW_015170355.1:154177-179337 GCF_001447785.1 Gekko japonicus | reverse complement strand
CACACACAGTTAAACATGAAATCATTACAGCCGCCGATCTTTAAAGGTGGTCTCTTCTTTAGTCTTGCTTGTGGAATAACGCATGAAGTCCTGTCTCACCAACTCGACCAGTGCTGTCTTATATCCAGCCATTGTCAAAGTCTCTGAGGAATCTCCAAAGTTACAGCTGAATAGATCTCTCATTCTGAGTGTTGAGTGTTCAAACAGTTCCAACCGCACTTCACTTTGTAAAGTATATGACGTCATCTGTGCTTGGTCATCTTGCACTTCAAGAAACATGATTTCTTCTCTTTCAAACTTTCCTCCAGGGCTTGGCAGACAGAGGCCATAATCTTTTTTTCCAATTGAAGCTTAAAGAGATCCCAATATTTCTCCCAGTCATCTAGCTGCTGTAATATGTTTCCAAAGATATTTTCCTTCCTTTCTATCACATTTGAAAAGGCCATCATGCTCCTAAACAGGCAGCCTCCACAAATCTGTGAACTACGTAGGTAGAAAAGTCATGGTTGCCATTTTACAAGTCTGTCCTCCTTTCATTAAATCAAATCAGCCACTTAAGATTAGTCTCTTTTCCCAGCTAGCAGATAGAAGATTTTAGTGCAAAGTTTAGCCCCTCAATTTTAAAAGTGAAGAACTCCCCCGAACTCTGGCAAGCCGCAGGCACGGGAGTCAGCTCCCTTTGCTTCTGGGAAAGATTTATGGGGGCAATCAAATGTTCTTTTCCAAGTTTGAAGTTTGTGAAAAAGCCAAAAATACTCACTGAGTCTTCGCCAAGGATGTTAGCGAAGAGGTATGGAGGCCCTTATATGGGGTAGTTACACCTTTCGAGTCGTGCTAACGTGGCTGGTCTTTAGGAGCTTCTGCTTCAAGACAATCTGATTCCGTCTCCTGCTGTTGCCACAGGCAGGGGGCTCAGATGAAAGTCTTCTGCCCCCAGTTTCCTACACCCGAGGTACTGGAGAGACTCCTGACCCGTCCGGTGTGTCCGGAAAGGTCAAAAAAGTCCACTAAAAAGCTCCAAAAGCTAGTGAAACTCAGAGAGAGCCCTGAGTATTCAACTAGGTCGTTGTACAGAAGCCCCACCTCTCGATGGAGAATATTCTAGAGCTTGCCTCAGAGCCTTTTTTGGTGGGCTCTCTTCCCACTCTGGGGAGCAGACACGCTCTACACATGCCTGGAGTGGGAGAGAGCCACCTCCCACCCAGTTCTTCTTCGACCACCCTCGCATTCACACCTCTCCTCTCTCGCTCCTTGCTCGCCTCAGCTAAGTCCTCAAATTGTTCTCCACTTGTCTTCCATCTTTCTTTCTTCTCTACCTAATAACACACACACACACACAGACTGTCAGTTTCCTCTTCCTTTTTCTCCCCCCCTCCCTCTCCCCAGTTGGGAAGGTTTGCACATGGGCCAAACTCTATTTTTAAGGGGTGTTGCCTTTGGCCTGCTAAGCGCCCCTCTAACGACGGCCACGATTTGTGTCTCCTTTGCCTTGGGGAACTTCACCATGTCGACAAGTGCCCTCACTGCGCAAAATTTACTAAGCAAGCCCAACGTAACCGAGCTGTTCAGCTGAAGGCCTTACTTCTAGAAGCTGCACTCCACCCCACTATGTCTTCCAATGCTTCCCACACCTCTTCTGTCCCACTAAAGTCTTCAAATGTCGGGACTCATCCAAAAACTCCCAAAAAGCTGCATAAATTGAAAAGTACCAAGCTGTTGATGTTGAAAATGAAACCCTCAACTTTGACACCGAAACTTGATCCGGTTCTCATCTTCGACCTGTCCACCTCTACACCTGTGCTTGGCCCTTCAACTGCAGTGAAAGGAGTCTTTAGATCATCCTCCTGAACTGACTCCTGCCTTGTCTACCTACACTGATTATCTCACATCGGCACAGCAAGCGGGTCAACTTTTATCAAGATCTCTGTCATTTCGGCATGCCTCCCCTTCAATTCAGAGGCACCAGTCAGCTTCTCATAACTCCCAACCATCTATCCACATTTTGGATGACAGGGAGAAATTTCCTCTAAGTCGTTCTCGCTCTCCTTGATCACAGGCCGCAGGGAGCATAGACTTACCATTCGATTTCTTGATCTCGGTCCAGGTCCTACAGGGGATCTTGGTCTCCAGATCTAAGGAAGCATCATTCCTCTCATCATTACTCCTACTTAAGGTCACCATCGCCTCCTCATTCTTGTTATTTTGAGCACCGGGATTGAATGCTCCTCCGCCGGGCTTCCTCTCGATCTCGTACCAGCCGTTCTGCCTCATATGCTTTGGTCCACTCTCTCCATTCAGACTGTTCTGTGGAGATTGTTGAAGCATTGTCAGCCCCACCAGATTGTTCTCCATCGCAGCCCTCGCACTGACCAATCTCAAACTCTGCTGTGCTGATGGAGGCCCCTCATCGTACACCTCCATCCCAGTCACCATCCTTGGTCTCGATCTATCTGCCTGGGAGAACATCACCATGGACTGCTAGGTCCTGACCATTCTACTGGTGGGGTACGCCATACAGTTCATTTCGCTCCTGACCTCCCATCACTTCGTCGCTACACCACCTTCTCCATCACTGCGGAGGAAAATAGAGACACTTCTTCACAAGGTAGCCATTGAAGTTGTTCTGGAAGCACAACAAATTCTAGGGTATTACTCAAAATATTTCACAGTCCCAAAGAAGGATGGCGGCGTCCAGGCAATAATGGATCTCCAAGATCTGAACCAGTTTGTCAAATGCAGAAGGTTCCGGATGGTTACCCTTCAATCCATTCTTTCTCTTCTTCCCAAAGACGGTTGGTTGGCATCCATTGACCTGGAAGATGCCTATTTCCATATCATCAGTCATCCTCAACATTGTCATTTTCTGCGTTTCGCCATTGGTGCCAATCATTACCAATAGAGAGTTCTCCCTTTCAGTCTCTCCACTGCTCCTCGTGTTTTCACCAAAACGATGGCTGTTGTATCTGCAGAGCTTCACTGGACAGGTGTCGTCCTGTAACCATACATAGATGACTGGCTTCTAGTGGCTCCATTGAGAACTCAGCTCCTACAGGACATCCATCACACCTGAACTATGCTTGGGTTTATGTGTAAATCTCCCAAAGTCCCTGCTGGAACCCACTCAGACTTTCCAATTCTTGGGGGCTGTTCTCGATACCACACACGAGATGACCTTTCTCCCAATATCCAGAGCACATTCCATCGTGACTCTAGCCTCCTCTTTCCTTACGCATCCAAGGCAAACAGCTCGATCGATCATGAGGCTTCTGGGTCTCTTTGCTTCGACGGTGTTCATGGTCCTTCGAATGCGACCTCTCCAGCTTTGGTCCCTTCATGTCTTTGATCTCCAGACCCATCCACTGGACAAAGTTATTTCTATTCCCTCAGATGTTCTCCTCACACTCTGCTGGTGGTCCAATCTGATACATCTTTGCAGCATGCCCTTTTGACATCCAATACCAGATGTCCTACTGTCCACAGACGACTCTCTCTGGGGTTGGAGAGCTCAGTGCGGAGCACTATCTGCAAGAGGGACCTGGTCAAATCGGGAGTCTTCTCTTCACATCAGTTGTCTAGAACTGATGGTAGTGCACTGAGCCCTGAAGTCATTCCTTCCCTTTGTTGCAGGCAAGACAATTCGGGTGGCTTCTGACAATGTAGCCACTGTTTTCTATATAAACAAACAGGGTGGGACTGCATCCACTCGGCTATGCTGCCTTGCCATACACTTATGGACCTGGTGCCTGCTCCATGCTGTATCAATATTGGCTGTAGCTGTTCATGTCCCTGATGTCCTCAATGCCAATGCAGACCGGCTCAGTTGCTTCACTGCATGAGAAACCAAATGGTCCCTACATCTGAAATATCTAGAAACAGTATTTCAAGAGTTCGGTCATCCCAAGAACGACGGGTTCGCAATGTCGCTCAACACTCTGTGCCCCATTTATTTCTCTCGGGGTCAACCTTCTTGCCGATTGCTCGGAGATGCCTTTCTCCACAGATGGACAAGATGCCTGTTTTACTTCTTCCCTCCATTTCCTCTAATTCCCAGGGTCTTACACAAGATTGTGGCGGATGCCACTTCCTGCATCCTAATCACCCCATGGTGGCCTCATCAGCCATGGTTCCCTCACCTTCTTTGTCTGTCGAACTGAGTCTTCTTTCATCTGCCCCCGGAACCGGACCTTCTGTTGCGGGACCGAGGGAGAGTGTTACATCACGACCTAGCATTCTTCAAACTTACATCCTGGAGGATTCTGCAATGACCTTTCCTCTGGTTGTTGCAGAGGTTCTATTGAACTCCAGAAGGCTTTCCACTCGTTGAGCGTATTGAGCAGTGGTCTCATTTTCAATCCTTCCGAGGTGTCCTTTGCTGACATTTTTTTGTATATTGTATCCCTGAAGGACTCCTGTCTTGTCTACTCCTCAGTAAAGGTCCATCTCACAGCCATTTCAGCATATCACTGTCTCGTGGATGGATCTTCTGTCTTCTCTCATTGCCTTATGAAATCCTTCCTCAAAGGTCTCCTACATCTCTGTTCTCCGCATAAGCCAAGGATACCCTTCTGAAGTTTGTCCTTGGTCCTTTCCCAATTGATGGGTCACCCGTTTGAACTGATGGCTTCTGCAGACCTTCGATTACTCTCCTGGAAAAGCACATTTTTGGTTGCTGTCACCATGGCTCGTCATGTGGGGGAGCTCACTGCCTTTTGTGCTGACCCTCCCTACACTATTTTCCATAAAGGCAAGGTTGTTCTACACCCAGACCCTGCCTTTCTGCCAAAGGTGGTTTCCACCTTTCACCTTTCCAAATCATCTACTCTACCGACCTTCCCAAACCCCTTCAATGAGGCTCAGCAAGCTCTACATTCATTGGATGTGCGTCGAGCTCTATCTTTTTACCTCCATTGAACGAGTCCATTTTGAAAGTCCCAGTGACTATTTGATGCTTTATGGAATGCCGCAAAAGGGGAATAGTATTTCGTTGCAGAGGCTGGCTAAGTGGGTGGCTTTGACCATTGCCCTGTGTTATGAACTTGTGAAGCAACCCATACCTACCTATCATACTGCACACTCGACCAGAGTGGTGTCGACATCAACAGGTTTCATGGCTGGTATCCCGCTAGAGGACATCTATGCTATTGCCACATGGTCTTCATCATTGACCTTTGTGTCCCATTATACATTGGATGTTTGGGCTTGTTGGGATGCAGCCTTTGGACAGGCAGTGCTTCGATCCCTATTTGCATGAGTTTTCACCATTCATCAGTAAGACCTGTTCGTTTGAATTAAATTTTACTTTCTCTGTTCTCTTTCAGCTGCCAGCTCTGTCCTTCATGTGGTTCAGCTCTTCAGTCACCCATGTGTGGGACTGCACAGAGACCACAACGAAGATAAACAGGTTGCTTACCTGTAACTGATTATCTTCAAGTGGTCCTCTGTGCAGTACCACAATCTCACCCAGCCTTCCTCACTGCTGGCATCTCTCAATTACATACCTGATTTCTGTTGAGACTTACCAGTAGCAGTTGAAGGAACTGAGTGGGAGGTGGCTCTCTCTCTCACTCCAGGCATGTGTAGAGTGTGTCTGCTCCCCAGAGCAGGAAGAGAGCCTGCCAAAAAAGGCTCTGAGACAAGCTCTAGAATATTCTCCATCGAGGTTGTGCACAGACGCCCAACCCAAGTGTGGTACTGCACAGAGGACCACTAGAAGATAATCAGTTACAGGTAAGCAACCTGTTTTGTTTATTTAGGAAAGGTCCCACTATTAGGGTGTATAACACAACCTGGTGGGTTCTTCACTCTTGGTGGTTAGGATTGGGAACCATTAAAAGTGTCAGAGGTGTCATAGCTTTACCTAAGTCAGTTAGGATTGGGAACCATTAAAAGTGTCAGTTAGAGGTGTCTTAGCTTTACCTAAGTCAGTTTGGATAGCGGGCTCAGCATGGGTACATTAACGTGACAGATGGCAGACATATTGGCAGTGATGGGGGCTAGGAAGGGAAGTCCCTAAAATTGCCATCCACACGTTGATATTCCTAAGGGGTAGTACGAGGTTAAACCACCACAAGTGCAGAGCTTTTTGACTTGGAATCCACAAAAGGTCCTGAGAGCATTGTGTAGAGAACCTTTGACCTCCTGGATTGTCCTCTCAAGGAATTAACATGCAAGTCCTTGTATTTAGTGGACATCACATCAACTAGGCAGATGTTGGAACTGAGGGCCCTGTCCATTGACCGGGAACTTTGTCTGTTTCCACAATGATAGGGTGACATTATGCCCAGATCCAGCCTTTGTTCCCGAGGTTACTCCAGGTGTTTCACAGGTCGGAGATTATTGTCTTACCTTCCTTTTGTCCCAATCATAGGCATGGCAAGGAAAAGGAATGGCTTTGCTTAGATCTCCATAGGGTATTAAGTTTTTATGTTGACAGGCCAAACACTGGCATGATTCAGATACCCTATTTGTTTCCTTTAGGATATTTTCCTTAGGTCAACTGGTATTGCATTTTACCTTGAGTAGGTGGTTTGAGGGGCGGCATCATTGTTGTATGCAAGGCTCAGGGGCTTGATCCACCCAAAGGTGTTACAGCATATTCTCTGTGGGGGGCTGCTATGTCAGCAGTTTACAGATTGTTACCATCCTTAGAGACGGTAGGTATGGTAGTCACCTGGAAGTCTGGGCACTTGTTTACTAGATGCTATAGAGTAGAGAAGCTGACCTTGGCTGAGTCAGCTTTTCCTGGAAAAAACCAGGAAACCAGATTCCCACCCTGGGACACACTGCTTTTTTATGTCCTAAGAGTGAGGACTGCCCCACTCCCAGGACCACCGAAGAATGGAGGATTTGTCTTCACTTGCTGTGAAGCTTCCTTCTTGGTGGTCTGGGAGAGGGTCAGTCCTACCCACCCAATTTTGGGAGGTGGCTTCTGGAGGTTTTTTGAGGATGTAGAAACTGGATGAACGTTTACGAAGTTTCTCTGAGATGTTAAAACAAAAAAATGTGAGTTAATTGGGTGAGAGAGTTAGGACAGAGGGTTTGAACCTTGGTCAACAACCACTGGAGGGGCATGAAGTTACAAGGCTGGTTGCCCAGAAAAATCAAGTTTCACTATGGTGGGGAGAAATGTTTTTCTTTTCCTTAGTGTGATGTTGGGGGAGGCATGGCTTGGAGATAACTGGGATGGTCTCAGGGGACAGGCCCCTCCCGTTCCTGGATCAGTCTGAGGAAATTAACCCTGTTCCAGAGGAGGAGCCTATTCCCAAGGGTGAGGACTGCCCCACTCCTGGGCCACCGAGAAGGAAGCTTCATGGTAAGTGAAGACAAATCTTCCATTCTGTGCCACTTTCACCCTGATTGGCTTACAGAAATTTCCAAAGCAACTAATTTTAACAATGTAATTTCAGTAAACAAGACAAATGAAAACAAATACATCCTGGGTTAGTCTTCATTCTACACTGGCTAGTGTAGGCTCCAGGCTGTGAGCCATAGGCTAAGAGTAAAGGGCCCTTTGGCTCTTGCCTAAAACCATAAACCCTTGGCCATATCCAGGTTTAAGTACTTGCAAGAAGAGGAAAAAACAAGCCCATATGGTACTCAGCTGTATTAGCAAGATGGCATGTTCTTCTCAACTTGTTTGCGTTAACTGAGGTTAAGGGTCCAGGAATGGACCAAGGGGTTGTATGCTTCCATTGCTTCATTTTCATGGTTTCTGTGTAGTCCCCATGTGGTATCATACATGGGTAGGCCAGCCACGGAGATGAAGGGTCTAAAGCTTCCTATTGATATCTAAAGTGCTTGGAGCACTCCCCCATCCTCTGGTGTGCACCAGCATTTCCTGCCCAAAACAGCACGTGATGGAGGTGGGGAGAGCTCTGCTCTTTCAGTCCTTTCTTCAGCACCATAGAGATAGAATCTTTCTTTCTAGCTTTCTTGGTATTTTACCTCAGCTTTTTTTCCTATTTGTGGGAAAGTGTTTTTCTTCTTTGGAAATGGTGGTTTTCAAGAAATAGTTGGAGTGTGGCACCAAAAATGGCCTAATCCAATGGCCACAAGCTGTATCTTACATATTGGAGCCTGCTCTATTTGCTGCCTGTTCACCTCCAAGGCTTGTCAGGAGAGAGCTTCCAAGTTAAAGGCTTTTTTATGGGAAAAAGCCCTAGAACACTGGATAGAGATCAGCACACTAAGAGGGTCACGGATCCTGGAAAAAGGGCTTGTATTCCCTTGGTGGGGTCACCACCATCTTTATCAGTATCAGAGTGAGTTCACTCTTGACTCTGAAACCTCCTTTGGTTCCAAAGAGTTCCTCAAAGCCACTGTCTAAGGAAATGTAGAGCAAGTCTAAGCATAAGGGCAAGGATTTATTCTCTCAGCACTTGACCCCGTCAAAGGTCAGTTCCACCTGTCCTGTTGTGCCACATTCTCCTTTCACACCTCCAAGGTCTACAGGGAACCCTGTGTTGCTTGGTGATGATGTGGTTGAGGTTCTAGCCTTTTCTTCTCCTGAGGACATTTCACCTCAGACGAAGAAACATAAGTCAGCAGTGGCTGATGGGCCTCTCCCATCGACTCCATTTTACTGGAGACTGCCTCAGGCACCATGATTCCCATACCTTCTGGTTCTGACACCTGTGTTTTGGCCACAGAATGTTCCATGTATCAGCAAGGTTGCTTTTACCCACCAGTGTTTTTGACACCAGCACCTGACATTGAGCCCAGCCTGTTCTTTCAGCATCCTTCAACATTGATGGTGTTCCTTCAGCCACCTCCACTGAAAGAACCACACACTTCTGACTCAGAGGATGGAATGGCACAATCTGAGCTGAATTCCATTGCACCACTGGACCCTGCTCCAGATGAGTCTGTGGGAGATTCTACCCCAGTTTCACCTAGGTAGGACTTCCGCCTTTATACAGAACAATTAATAAAGGTGGCTAAATCCTTGGAACAAGATATTCTGTGTTTGGATTTGATTCTGAAATTTTTATATTGCTCCAGTTCAGGCTCAGTGGCACTCCCAATGCTACAGGGTTTTGCTAGATATTTAGAACCATAGAGTTGGAAGGGACCATACAAACCATCTAGTCCAACCCCCTGCCCAATGCAGGACCAGCCTAAAGCATCTCTGACAAATATTCATCCAGCCTCTTCTTGAAAGCTGCTAGTGAAGGGGAGCTTACCTATATGGGCGGACTGGAGAGCCAGTGGTACAGCACTGGGCAGATGCTCCTATGCTGCTTGTCTGTTGTAGACAAGGTTGTTCTGCCATGTTGAAGCCACAGTCAGAGTGGCTCTGCCCACTTCCCCCTGAGCAGTCTCCTCTCCCTTGTACTAGTTGCTCACAGGCCAGATAAGAGCCCTGGATGGGCTGGTTCCAGCCTCCAGGCCTTATGTTTGACACCCCTGCTTTAAAGCTTTAGAACCTTTATCTCCATGGCTGGCTTCTCTGTGCATGATCACTTCTGTGCCTGCAATGAAGACCACTTAATGAACAACAGTTACTGGTAAGAGCAACTTTGTTTTTCTGTCATTCTAAGCAAGTTCACTGCTTTTAATACTAAACTGGCACTAGAAGGACCACTTAAAAGGACCGATGAAGCATGTAGTATTAGAGAACTTCCATTACACCTGTCACATAAATATGCAACCTCTCTTCACTAAGTTTATGGCACCTGCCCTCTAATTCAGAAAGGGTCTCTTTAGTGGTCAATAGACTACATTGGATAAACAATGCATTTGAAAAACTACCTTGAAATATCTACACCATAGAAAGTCCATGTAGGTACATACAGCAGCTAGGTCTCCTTGCCAGCAATCAGTTAAAAAACTGATTTCATTAAGGGTTTTTAGCCACCACATTTCTAGATCATAATTCCAGTTGAGTGGGATTACAGTGATCATAAAAAGGTAAAGGTTCATAGTGATCACAGTGTTTATCTAATTCATAGAAGTATTAGTAAAGATGAAATCATGCTGTAAACCCCACACCTGACATCCTCAGTGAGTGGGGCACATTTGGATTTAAACACAGGGATCTGTTGCCATCATTATTACTTTGACAATCAGCTGTTGTGGCTTTTAAAAGGATCAAGACTGAGTAGTAAGGCAAGTACTTTGTCACAGTAATGCTACAGCTTGGCCTTGTTGGCAAGAATTGTTTGACATTTATAATAACATGACCAAGTACAAAAAATAGGGCTCCTGTTTCTTTAATAGTTAAGTGGGCTATTCCCACTGTTCCTTCAGGGAAGCAGGAAATACTTTTTTCCACTTCCTGTTGGTGCCTTTGGAATTATCCTCCACAGTTATGTTCCTGCCTCTGTAGGGAGTAGCAGCCGTAGTTCAGGCTTCGCCTTGAATCTCCATTTTTTTCTTCCTTAGGAAGAAGAAGAGATTGGATTTATACCCTGCCTTTCACTCTGAGTCTCAGAGCGGCTTACAAACTCCTTTCTCTTCACTTCCCCTCCCCACAACAGACACCCTGTGAGGTAGGTGGGGTTGAGAGAGCTCTTTCAAGAACTGCCCTTTCAAGGACAGCTCTGACAGAGCTATGGCTTGCCCAAGGTCATCCAGCAGCTGCAAGTGGAGGAGTGGATAATCAAACCTGGTTCTCCCAGATTAGAGTCTGTGCACTTAACTACTACACCATACTCTGCCCTTTTTACTAACCACCTTCTCTGACTAGCTCCTTTCCCCCTCTTTTCCCTTCTTTCTCTCCCTTGCTCCATCTCTGGAGTGAAGAGCCAGCTCAGCGCAGATCTTCGCCTTTGACAGTTCCGGTCTTCCTGCTCACCTAAATGGTGGCAATGAAGCACAACGATGACTTTTCTGAGGGAGAGGAAGTGGTGCTCCTCGCAGCAGCAGCGGTAGCATAAACTGGCAGTGGGTCTGACTTGCACTTGAGGCTTGTTCGAGCCACCCTAACGATCCTGGCCAAGGTGGCAGAGATGCAATGCACGAAGACGTGCCCTCCGCAGGAAGAGCCGGCCATTTTTTCAGATGATTGAGGAGCGACAGCGGCCATTTTGAAGGAACGGAGTTTGGCCCCGGCACCTTCCAAGGCCCCTTTCAGGCCTTTTAGGGGGTGGAGGGAGCTAACCAAGCCTCCTGCCCTGAACAAACCTGGTCCTATCCTGGGCGAAGGAGCCAGTCTACAGACTGGTATGGTGCCTGACCCTGGGACCCTGCTAGCATCCACTAGCCTTATGGAAGTTTTTATACAGGCCATGCAACAGGAGATTTCTTCCTTTTGCTTCAAGGTGGGGATTTCAGTCCTGGGGACCCCTTGTCCTCTGACCCAGCTTTGCCTATTCTCTACTCCATGACCCACCAAGGCAGCTCAAAAGGCACCCCCACCACAAAGTTCAGGAGTGATCAATGGAGAGATGGAGACTCCTCTGCACCCATGATAGAGGATCATGAGGAGGGGGAATTCCTCTCTGATGAGGAAGAAGAGGAGGTCAAGGTGCCTGAGCAGTCCAATCAGTTTTACAAAGCTGAAGACTATCATTACCTTCTGACTAAGGCTGTGAAAGCGTTAGATCTCCAAGACATCCCTCCTCCTGATGACCAGAAGCCTTCCAGATCCAAATATAAGTCCAAATCTAGGGGGAATTCTGAGTTTTTTGTGGAATGTGGAAAAGGTTTTTCCCTTCCCTGAATACTTTGAACACCAGCTTAAGGTAGAATGGGATAGACCTACAGCCAGCAGGCAGTTTCCCCCATAGTTAGCACTTCCTAACTATGCCAATGAGTTGTTGCAGGTACCTCCTGTAGATGCTCCAACAGCAGCACTCCAGTCTGCATATCTGGTGTCTGAAGATGGGTGAGGTCAATCCGAGACCCTATTGACAAGAAGGCTGAGGCAATGCTTAAAAGGATCCATGGGACAATTGCTATGATGGTGAGGGCATCAACCACAGCTTCGATCACCTCTAGAGCTGCTAGCTCATCCAGCTCCTTCTGTAAAACAACCGTGGCCTGTTGGAGGGAGCTACTTGCACCCTTAAGGCCACTTCTTTCACTACAGATGCCACCTTAGACATATTGACATTTGCATCAAAGGCCATGGCTTCTACAGCGGTGACCAGGAGGCTGCTCTGGTTGAGAGCCTGACAAGCTTGATTTTCACTTTAAATCCATCGTCACAGCTTATCCCTTTCAGGGAGACCGGCTTTTTGGTGAGGCTCTGGACAGAATCCTTGTGAAGACACATGATAAGAAGAAGTTCATGCCCAGAACCCTACGCCGAACTGAGAGATGTGGGAATCACTCCTTTTGTACACAACTCTCCATGCCTAGATTTCGTCAAGAGTCCACGAAGTCTACTTGGGAGACAGCAAAGTCTTCAACCAAACAAAGTATGTTTGGATCCAGATTCCACAAGCCTACCTTCAGCAAGAGTGACAGAGGGGAACAAGATTCCAAGCCCAAGCAGGTATGACTATGCATCGCTTCTGGTGGGGGCTCATCATTTTCGCCCTGTGTGGACAGACTCCCAGGCAGACTCTCGGGCCTTGGAAATCATGTATCAGGGCTACACCATAGAGTTCCACAGTCACCCACCAGAAAGATCCCTAGTTTCACCAATCAGCTAGTCCGTCTGCAAGAGGGACATTGTCAACAAGGCCCTCCGCCATCTTTTGGACATTCGTGCTATAGAACCAGTTCCACATTCAGAACAAGGACAGGGGCTTTACTCTATTCTGTTCATGTTTTCCAAGAAGAATGGTGACTGGAGAACCATACTGGATCTCAAGTTTCTGAACAGGTTCATTAGGCTTCGTCATTTTCAAATGGAAACCTTGAGGTCCATAATAGACTCTCTTCTACCAAACGAATTCCTGACTTCGATAGACCTCACAGAGGCCTACCTTCATGTTCCAATTCTGTGTGGGTGGTCAACACTTCCAATACAGGGCACTTCCATTTGGCCTGTCCATGGCACTCAGACTCTTTTCCAAGCTAATTGTCAACCCTTTAGTACATCTCAGAAGACGGGATTCATGTCCACCCATACCTTAGATGACCTGTTGGTATGGGCTGGCAGCAGGGAGGCTTTCAGCCGAAATACCCAAGTGTTTCTTCAGAACCATGGGTTTCTGGTCAACACTGTCAAGAGCTCTCTCCATTCAGCCCAGAGAATCGAACATCTGGGAGTAGTGATAGACACGAGATGCAACGTGCTTTTCTTGCCATTGCCCAAGGCCAAGAGGATCCAAGAGATGGCATCCCTGGTCGCCTGGAGTTCCTCATCAAGCCTGACGACCTTGACCAAGCTTCCAGCATAGACAGTGCAGTGGGCGCACCTTCATTCCAGACACCTACAGTGCCTTCCCCAGCCATACCAGCGGTCGATCAAGGAAAGGAGGGAGATCAACCTTTGGGTCCCCATTGCAGTCAAGAGCAGCTTGCTCTGGTGGATGAACCTGGAGAATCTCTGCCAGGGCAAGGTGTATTACACTCCTCTGTACAGTGAAATCTTCACGGATGCCAGTCTATCCGGTTGGGGAGTGGTCTTGTAGAGAGCTCCTGTTCAGGGCCAATGGTCCCGAGAAGAAGGGCTCCTTCCGATCAACCTGTTGAAACTCAGAGCAATTCATCATGCACTGAATCACTTCAGCTCCTGGCTTTGGAACCAGCACATCATTGTCAGGACAGACATCTCAACCAAAGCATATTTCAACACACAGGGTGACTCTTGATCATCCAACCTACATTGGGAAGCAATGAAGATTCTGAACTGGGCCGAAAATAATGTTGCCTCAATACGGTCCGAACACATAAGAGGGGCCAACAATACTCAAGCAGATTGGCTCAGCTGGGAAACCATCCGTAAAGGGGAATGGTCTCTACATCTGGATCTATTCAACTTGATTGTCTCACAGCAGGGTCAGTCTCTAGTGGATCTCTAGTGGAGCAGCCTTTGCCAGCCATCTGAAGGAAAGACCACGAGCCAGCTGCGAGAAGGGTCCATGGAACAATGATGGCCATCGCCAAACAACATAAGGATTAAGGATCACTAGCACTTTATTATATTATATGGTTTTAGTAAGTTTTTAACTGTAAATTTTTAACTGTAAATTATATATTCTATTTTTGTAAGCCGCCCTGAGCTGGCCTTGGCTGTGAGGGCGGGGTATAAAGAAATAAATTAAATAAATAAATAATAAATAAATCTCTTCGCATCACCAACAAATCATCAGCTTCCCAGATTCACCAGGTGTCATCACCTTGAAGTGGAGGCGATAGATACTCTGACCTCAAAGTGGCCAGATGGCCTTCTCTTCGCCTTTCCTCCATTTCCTCATACCCAGGACCTTATGGAGGATCAGGGAACTGGGAGTGGAGGTGATCCTGGTCGCTCCCATGTGGGCACACCATCCCTGGTTCTCATCTCTGAAGAAAATGGCTGTCAGTCCAGTTGACCCTTCCAGTAACGCCAGATATACTTCTTCAGGGTTCAGTATGGCACCCACATCCAAAATGGCTATATTTTACCACGTGGAGATTGAGCGGAACAACGTTGCTGGATTAGGTTATTCTGCCGAAGTCACAGACACCTCAGTGGCATCCAGAAGGCAATCCACAATTTACATCCATAATATGACCTGGAAGGCCTTTGTTCAGTGGTGCAGGCAGAAGACCATTAACCCATTGACACCTTCAGTAACTTCTGTACTATCCTTCCTACAGGAGGGGTTAAACTCCGGTTTGAGGTCTTCTATGCTTTGCAGACAGGTGGTAGCTCTCTCCATGGTGCTGCCTTACATGGGTGGTTACAAATCGACCAAACATCTCCATGTCCAGCTTTTTCTACAAGGGGCTCCTCTCAAGTCTCTACCTCAGGTTCACCATTTTCCCACGTGACGACTTCATACCGTGCTCACTGCACTTACTAGGACGCCCTTCAAACCTCAGGGACATCGTTTTAAGGTGACTGCAAATGAAGACTATGTTTCTATTGGCAGTAACATCTGCACGTTGGGTCTCAGAACTTCGTGCACTTTCTGTCAAGTCTACCTTTTGCATTTTTCACAAGGACAAGTTGGTGCTTTGCACTGACTTTACCTTTCAATGTAAAGTAGCCTCTACCTTTCATAGGTCACAGGAGATCTACCTACCAACCTTTTGCCCACATCCCAAACATCCCAAGGAGTTTTTGTGGCATACCCTAGATGTTAGAAGGGCACTCAAAATTTATATTTCATGGACTGCGATATTCAGAAACACAGACTCAATGTTCATAAACATCTTGCCTCCACAAAAAGGAGACAAGATGTCCAAGTCATCTATTAGCACAGTGCTCAGATCCTGCATAACGGAGGCCTACAGGGTCTCTTGGCTCGAGCCCCCCAAGGGTTTTACAGCTCATTCTCTGTGGAGTGCGTTCACCAATGTGGCTTTCACCAACAGAGCATCAGTGGATGAGGTCTGCAGAGCAGCTACATAAACCTCCATATCTACATTTGTTCGGCATTACAAGTTAAACACCATTGCTTCTGCAGAGGCAGTGTTTGGAAGAAGAGTTCTCCAGCACATTGTGACCTCTGTCGATGATGATGACCCACCCATCTGAGGGACACTGCTCTGGGAGGTCCCATAGAGATGTCCTCCACCTTAGAGGGAGAACGGCCCATGGGCACTTACCATGAAGTGTCTTTCTCTTCTGAGGTCAGGAGGACATCTCAGCCCTCCTGTTATCATCATCGCCTTCCTGCTTGTGATGTTTCTATCTTCTTCTTTCTTCTGGCTGACCTTCAGTCAATTTGATGTTCACTGTTCTTGTTAAGAGTATAGTTCACAGTGTTTGTTATTTAGTTTAAGGGCAATAGTTTGGTGGCATACTCACTGCTTTTGGAGTTCCAGAACTGAGGAGATGGGTCATTACGAAGGTGCCAACAGTAAGTTGAAAAAAGTACTTCCTGCGTCCCTGAAGGAATGGTGGGAAAAACCCATAGAGATGTCCTCCTGACTTCAGAGGAGAAAGACCCTTCACGGTAAGTGCCAATAGGCTGTTATGCAATGACTTAACTATTAAATATACAGGAATCCTCTCTTCCTAGTCTAGTTTCTGATAAGTGGGGCACATTGGGATCTCAGTAATTAGAATTTTGAAAAATCACTGATGTGAAGACAAAGGATTACATTAATGCCTTAAAATCTTAGTGAAGATCAAAGCTCATCATTTGTTGCTATTTTGTCTCTACAGATTCTGACCCTTTTATCTATTCAAAGTAGTTCATTTGCCCGAGTAGAATGTTACAGCAAAAACTTTATGGACTACTGTGAAATGGTGGATAAAGCAAAACATACAACTGACAAGATAACAGCACTAAAAAGAGAGCTATCTACACATGATTTCAGAAGCATGTTGCAAAATTATACAACTGATACAATGGAGATTGTATGCATGGTTATTGAAAGACGCATTTATATGTTTAAGGTCAACAGTTTTAACTTTCAGGCTGATTGCCTGCCATATTTTGAGGCTCTGCTTAATATAATTCATTCATGCTTTCATGCAGTTATTGAAGCAAAGAATGTATATCTTGTAGAAGTAAGTGAATAGTATATTTTTACTGAAATATTTAGGATAAGATTTTCTGGGGAAACCTTTATAATTGACAATATTAGGAAATATTATGCTTTAAACCAATAGATAGCTCCGAGCACAAAATATTCATCACAGCAGGGCCTATCACAGCTACAGTTCACAGTCCTGCAAATCTTGAAGGGAACCTAAAGATGTGCATGAAGTCTGATTGTTTAAAACAATTGAGGAGACCCCCACCAAATGTTAAAACAATGTCTGCTCCTACAGAGACATTGGGGGGGGGGAACCTTGATGTTTGGATGTTGTATTGGGTTGCTTTTCAAATTGACCTTCTTCAAGGAACAGTGATGTCATCACATACCAAATATTAACCCAGTAGGACATCCAAACATCAGCTTTTTTTCTCTATATATACCTTTGAAAGTACGTTCTTGATGCAGATTATCCAATCCAGGGGTCATTTCCTGCCGGAGCGCAGCAGAACGGCACTCTGACAGAAAGGAGCCCGGGGCACCACCCCGCCATTTCTGGCCCGCCTGTGCAGGCGGATGGGCCAGGGAAGCCCTGCAGAGCCCCCCGCTGCCTTTCCTCTGAGCCTCTCTGCTCTGTGGAGAGACTCCAGGGAAGGGGGGATTTAAATGCCTGGGTTCCCTGCCTGATGTTCTCTAGGTGCCCCACAGCCGCGGGGCACCTGGAGAACATCAGGCAGGGAACCCAGGCATGACTGCCTCCCTGCCCTGCCCTCCCCTCCTCCAGCCAGCCTGCCGCAACGAGCTAGCTGGAGAAGCGGAGGAGGGCAGACATGCCCCCCCTTTCACCAAAGTCTCTCTCCGCTTTTGGGGAGAAACTCAGGGAAGGTGGGGATTTAAATACCTTTCTTTCCCTTCCCCAGATGCTTGCATGTCTGCCCTGTGTCAGGGGGTGTGGCATATGCAAATGAAGTATGCAAATGAGCTCCTGCCCCTTTTTTTCTACGAAATGACCTCTGAATCAGTTACAGATCCTTTCCCCAAACTTTTGGATGAGAGGTAGGTTTGCAGCCTCAGGCACATTGGAATGCCACCATCTTTTTAGATGCCTGGAATGCTGACAAATTTGGTCATGGCACTGCTATTGCACTTGTGGCTATCTAATTTTGCTAGAGGTTAGATGTATTGAAGCTTCTTTGCAGCACTTTGGGGGACCAGCACCGTGTTTGTAGAATCACTCTCAGGTGGTTTCTTGGGTCAGCTACATTAAACCTCAAATATAAGACTGGGATATAGCAATGCTAAGGGACAAGGTGCCTAGAGACCAGGAGGCTGAAGGAATGGTTTGGAGTAGGCAATGGACTGAGGAAGGAGGAACCTGAAAAGAAAAATATATAGTTTGAGGCTTGTGGAAGAGAAGACGGAGTTGAGGCTAATTAACAGGGGGCACTCATGAAAATAAGGGTGCTTAAAGATCAGTAAGTCTGTATATTCTAGGGGAAGAAAAATAGTTCAAAAGAGGTTTGTCAAAAGACTGGCTAGCTTTTTATTAGAATTTGATTATCTGATTTTAAATTATTAATTTATGTACTGTGATGTTTTTAACTGAATTGCATATTAAATACATTGTACACTGCCCTGAGCCCTTTGGGGAAGGGCGGTTTAGAAATAATAATAATAACAATAACACTAATGGCACAGCAGGCTGAAAAAATGAGGACCTGAATAGTGGATGGAGGAATAATAAAGGAGGAGCCAGTGAGTCTGAGGTAAAGCTATGTAGATAGGAGGGGCTGTGTTTTTATCAGCTGGGAGAAAGCAGACTGGCAAGGAAGGCTTGGAGAGGTTTGAGCCAAGGAGCCGGACAGGGAAATATTTTCAATAGTATCTTCTGCTGTCATTGCAGCATTGTGACATAGCAACCTTAAGGGAGCAAAAAACAAACCACAAAACCAAAAATGAGAGTGGAGCTGAATTTTACATACTTGTGGAAAATGGCCAGTACCAATCAACTATAAAAGGCATTTCCATGTTCCATCTTCCCTCTTACTTCCGTGAATAGTACAGTTGTTTTTGGTGGTTTCAGTACTGAACAACTTCTTCAAGGAGGAAAATTTCTTTGCCTGCCTCGGGATCCTTTCTTTCCCCTAGAAATTTACACCGTCTCCGAGTTTCTTGCCTAGTTTGAGAACCACTATTCATGTGAGTAATTTAATATGAACTGGTATGTACATAGATTTAATCAATATTTTGTTGCCTTTAGGTCATCCAGACTGCAGTAACAAAACTGAGCAAAGAACTTACAACAGTGGATGGATTCATTGATCATTTACTATATCTCCGTGAAATTGTATCACAGCTACCCAAACTAAAGGAAGACTGTAATAGTCTGTCTGAGCTCTACTGTATTTCAAAAGACTATGACATCTTTCTTCCACTTCAGCAACTTGCTCTCTATCAGACTGCTGTGCGCTCTCTTCAGCATCTTCAATCAGTTGTCATCGTTTGTGAAAAAATGAAGGATGAATATATTATAAAATTTAATGAAGGTTTGGGAGAATATATTGATAATCTGCAGGCTGAAATTAGGGTATTCAAAAACAAAGTAAGTTTCTGATGTAATAAAAAATTAAGAGTTTTGAGATTCTGAAAGGCAAGAACAAATCAGAAATGCATTTAATTTCCTTGTTAAACCACATCTGCCATTTGTTTCCACCTTAAGGTGGTAATGGAGAAAGCCCTTTGCATAAGAACATAAGAGATGCCAATGTTGGATCAGGCCAATGGCCCATTCAGTCCAACACTTTGTCACACAGTGGCCAAAAATACCAGGTGCCATCAGGCGGTCCACCAGTGGGGCCAGGACACTAGAAGCCCTCCCACTGTTGCGCCCCCCCTCCAGCACCAAGAATACAGTGTATCACTTGCCTCAGACTGAGAGTTCCTATCTATACCTTTTGGCTAATAGCAACTGATGGACCTCTGCTCCATATGTTTATTCAATTCCCTCTTGAAGCCATCCATGCTTGTAGCCACCACCACCTCCTGTGGCAGTGAATTCCATGTGTAAATCATTCTTTGGGTGAAGAAGTACTTCCTTTTATCCTTTCTAACCCAACTGCTCAGCAATTTCATTGAGTGCCCACGAGTTCTTGTATTGCGAGAAAGGGAGAAAAGTACTTCTTTATCTGCTCTATCCTATGCATAATTTTGAAACCTCTATTGTGTCACCCCTCAGTTCCACCAGTGGGGCCAGGACACTAGAAGCCCTCCCACTGTTGCGCCCCCCCTCCAGCACCAAGAATACAGTGTATCACTTGCCTCAGACTGAGAGTTCCTATCTATACCTTTTGGCTAATAGCAACTGATGGACCTCTGCTCCATATGTTTATTCAATTCCCTCTTGAAGCCATCCATGCTTGTAGCCACCACCACCTCCTGTGGCAGTGAATTCCATGTGTAAATCATTCTTTGGGTGAAGAAGTACTTCCTTTTATCCTTTCTAACCCAACTGCTCAGCAATTTCATTGAGTGCCCACGAGTTCTTGTATTGCGAGAAAGGGAGAAAAGGACTTCTTTCTGCTCTATCCTATGCATAATTTTGTAAACCTCTATTGTGTCACCCCTCAGTCATAGTTTCTCCAGGCTAAAGAGCCCCAAGCACTTTAACCTTTCTTCATCGGGAAAGTGTTCCAACCCTTTTATCATTCCAGTTGCCCTTTTCTGCACTTTTTCTAGTGCTATAATATCCTTTCTGAGGTGTGGTGACCAGAATTGTACACAGTATTCCAAATGAGGTCACACCATTGATTTATACAGGGGCATTATGATTCTTGCTGATTTGTTTTCAATTCCCTTGCTAATAATCCCCAGCATAGTGTTAGCCTTTTTTTTCTTTTTTCTTTTTGCACTCGCACGCTGTCTCAACATTTTCAGTGATTTATCTACCATGACTCCCAAGATCTCTGTTTTGGTCAATCCACCAGTTCAGACCCCATCAATGTCTATTTATAGTTAGGATTTTTGGCCCCAATATGCATAACTTTGCAGACTAATTAGTTTACATTTGTGCATTTTAAAAAACGGTTACTCAGAGACGTGAGGAAAAAAGAAACAATGGAGGCTCTCCTTTTTGATAAAAAACAAATAGTTAACTGAATCAGTCTCTGTGAGAACTAGACATAACAAACTCCGGGCTTCTGAAAATTAGTACATGCACCAAGAAAAAAGATTGTCTTTTGACATATCAGCTTTGCCCAATCTTTCCTTACTACCCTCCATATTATTGAGAGCATGAAGAACTGTACCGCAGGGAGTGGGAACAGTAGTCACTAGCATCTAACAGAGATTATTGTCCTCATTTTTTGACCATTCAGTAACTGCCTTTTTTGCTTACCATTGATGCCATCCCTTGATCCCATAGCTACAATCTCTTGTTCTCTCT
Source organism: Gekko japonicus (assembly GCF_001447785.1). Taxonomy (NCBI): domain Eukaryota; kingdom Metazoa; phylum Chordata; class Lepidosauria; order Squamata; family Gekkonidae; genus Gekko; species Gekko japonicus. Next base: position 158,366 of record NW_015170355.1, on the reverse strand, counting down.
GCCAGCCATCATTCTCATGGGATTGATTCCATATCCATTAGTCTTGCAAATTCTGCATTCTACTCCCCTTCAGCTTGCTGTGGAGCCTACCTGAAGATCTCAAGCGCTTTGACTCAGTTGATTATTCCAGACCCAGTTTACCAGACAGATTCATGAACCCCCAGTGCTTCTGTATCATAGTCCAAGGGAGACGTTAGATGAGTCAGATAAAGCATCAGATTCCTCTCTTGGTTTAGTTGAGTGTATTTCTCCCTCTGAATATGTCAAGGTGTGCATAGAACATCTGAATGGCCCCAACTTGTGACCCCATAGCTTGAGCTTTAGTTTCCTAAGTTTCAAAACCCTTTTGTATGCATGCACACTTCTTGAATAAAATTTTGTTGGTTTTAAAGGTGCCATTGGACTCTATTTGTTCCCACCATAGAGAACAATGGAGGGATGGAGGCAACCTGTTTTGGGGCCTGTAGAATTGGACCCCCTGGTCCAGTGTTCTTGAATCTTGGTGGGTATCTTGGGGAGAGGCTTCAGTAGCTACTCTGCGAGTTTGGAGCCTCACCCTCAAACCCCCTCCCCTCCAGCACCCAGAATATACCCTATGTTTTCGCCATTGACTTCAATGGCCCATAGGATATAATGGGGCCAAATTGCCACCAAATCTGAATCGGCCCGCAGCAGCCCGAAATGCACATCCCTAGTGGTTACAGATAACACAACCACAATGTACTCTTTCAACAAGCATGGAGGCACTGTTTCCACCAAATCTCATATACCTGGCATGCTGCCTGTGGAGCAGTACATCCACCACCACATACTGTCCATTGCCATACATATTCCAGAAGCAACAAATATAATTACAAATGTTCTGAGTCAACAGGGCATGGTTGGGGTATGAATGATCCATCATCTTCTCAATTATTTTTGTATGTTGGAGCCATCCTCACCTCAGCCTTTTTGCAAGTTGTGCCAACAAGAAATGCCCTCCCTTCTGTTCAATGGGAGGGCATGACACCCAGTTTTAAGATTATATCTTCCTCTGTTGGTCAGGATTATCATTATATGTGTTTCCTCTTTTATTGTTGATCTCCAGGATTCTGGTGAAAATGGAAAGGGCTGATGTCATCCTCATCAATTCCTTTTGGTCACATCACTGAGAGCCAGTTTGGTGTAGTGGTTAAGTGCATGGACTCTAATCTGGGAGAACCAGGTTTGATTCCCCACTCCTCCACTTGCACCTGGCTGGATGACCTTGGGCAAGCCGTAGTTCTGATAAGAGCTGTTCTTGAAAAAGAGCAGTTTCTGTCAAGAGCTCTCTCAGCCCCACCTACCTCACAGGGTGGCTGTTGTGGGGAGGGGAAGGGAAAGGAGTTTGTAAGCCACTCTGAGACACCTTTGGGTAGTGAAGGGCAGGGTATAAAACCAATCTCTTCTTCTCTCTTCTTCTTCTTCTTTGAAATTTCTGCATATGGCTTGGAGACATTACCTCCACCTCCCCAAATCTACCTATCTCTCACAACATCATTATTATCATTAGTACTATTTAGTTGCTTAGGCAGTTGTATTTATTCTCCATTGTATTTTAATGTATTTATTGCTTTATTGTTTTTAATGTTGTTAGCCGCCTTGAGCCAGTTCTGTGGCAAGGCAGGATACAAATTGAAATAATAAAAAATAATAATAATTTAAAAAACACCAGGGAAAAATTATGCACCCTGATATCTTGAAACTGATGGCATGGGCAATGCATCCATGAAACCCCTGTCATAGACCCTGAAGGACATCCTCCTCGGTGCCTGGAAGCTCTCTACAAGGTAGTCCTATGACTGCAAGGGGGAGTCTTTTCTCCAGTTCTGTTACAAGCCACAACATGGAGTCTCTCACCTGTCTACTTTCTACAATATTGGGGTTCCTCTTGTTCCGCTCCTTAGGCTTAGCCCACTCTTTTAGCAAAGTTTATCTTGCTATAATTTCTGGTGCCAGGCCATTGATGGAAGGCAAAACTATGTTCTCTTACCCTCTTGTCAAGTAGTTTCTTTGAGGACTGGTGTGGATGGACCCTCATGTTCAGCAACCCACTCCACAGGGGAACCTGGAACTTGTCTTTTCACATTTGAAACACTAGCAACTTGTGAGAGCAGTGTGGTGTAGTGGTTAAGAGTGCTGGACTAAGATCTGGGAGACCTGGGTTTGAATCCCCACTCATGCCATAGAAGCTCACTGGGTGACCTTGGGCCAGATACATTCTCTCAGCCAAACCTACCTCACAGGGTTGTTGTGAGGATAAAATGGAGGAGAGGAGAAATTATATAAGTCACTTTGGGTCTCCATTGGGGAGAAGGCTGGGATATTCTGCTATGCAGAATGAACATGAGTCTTAATACTATTCTGTCTCCTATTTAAGACACATGGATATTCTACAACAGATATCTGTCAGGGCAGTTCAGGTCCAGTTTTGTGAAAGAAATAAAGTTATTTGGTTATTGTAATTACTCTATAATTTATTTTCTTACTTAGGTGAGAAACCCTGTTCTCCTTCTCAGTGAAACATTTGTCAAGACAGCAAAAGAGATGATTCAAAGCCTCATTGAAGAAGATGGAGTTATTTGTGAAAAAATTGTAAATTATGCACGTTACCAGGCTGTTTTTGACTCTTCTGTGGCTGAGATGAAATCAATGTCATTGGAGAAGCTGTCACAACGAAATCAAACTGGTGATACTCAAAGAGTGAATGCTGAGCTATCTGAAATTGAAAGTGAACTCGAATTACGTCAATTGTTATGGAATTCACAAGAAGAATGGGCAAAACTTTTCTTTAGGTGGAAAAACACAATTTTTTGGAATCTTGATGTAGACTTTATTCAAAAGGAAGTTAACAGATTAATGCAGATCATACATATTCTAGAAAAAGGTAAAATGTATATAAGAATTAACAGTAATTCTGACTTTCTTGGAAGAAAAATGTCTTATTTAAAGAGTACAAATTTGATTTTCAAATCACTTAATATAAATAATGACTATTCTGATTTCAGTTCAATTCTAAAAATGACTAATTTGCTTGATATTTTGCTTGATTGTTTTAATGTGACAGAAAAAATAGTGGCTATGAACTAATCTCCTCCTGGATGCAGGCAGGGCTATGAACTTCCTACTGTTAATCCAGTAGAGGGGCTTCTCTTCCATTCCCATTTGGCACTGTCTAGGTATGAGGCAGGATGCTGTGCATTTTGCTGTACAGAGCTGAGCAGACTCCAGACTTATAGCCATTTTTTTCTTATTTTCTTTCTTACTCCTCTGCTCCTTTTCCCCTCTTCCCCCATTTCAGTTAGTAGGGGGCTAAAGGCTGTGACCATGCCCTGAAGCTAGAAGGGAGCCTGAGCCCACTGGGAGCAGTTCCCCCCCCACCCCAGGGTGTAACCAGAAATTCCCTCCCACATGCAATTAGAGGACCTGAACTAAACACTTTTAAAGGATTTGCCTGTGCAAAACTATTCAGCAGCAGAGTTCTCCAGGATTTATCTGTTAATGGGTGGTTAACGACCTTTAATTCTGATAATACAAAAGAGTGAGTGGGTGAATTCAGTTCTTTGAAATGTAACCAGGAAACCAGACAAATCACCTGTAGAAATGTTTATATTTTATTGAGATAATTTATTCTTTTTATTGAGCAAGACAAAAAATATAGACGTGAAAAAGTTAACCTTACAATTACTTTGAAGATAAATACTAAAATTATCTGCCTAGCATTGCTTAATAATATTATAGCAAGTAATCGTTTTTAAAGCCAATCAGGTTTCAGCTTCTCATCTCTGCATTTAGGAATTATCAAAAAGTCCGACTTCCGGTCAATGGCTCGGCGATGGCAGACGATCTGCGCTGGGGAGGCGATCCGCGCTCCAGTGGGATTGGAGGGGTGCCACCTCAAGTGGCACCCCCAGGTGAGCCTTAGTTATAGGCTCCAAGCCGGGGGCGCTGGGGTGGTGACCTCTTCGATGGCGTAATGCCGGAGAATTGAGGCGCTCCTTTTTGCCCCAATCGGTCCGTCCACTGTGAGGCTCAGTTTTAAACTGAGCATAGCCGATGCCGACCGGGACAAGCAGAGAAGGTCAGCGAATTAACGAAGCTACAAGGGGTCTGTTTACAGACCGGCAATGAACTGGAGAAGCAGCCAAGCGGAAAAGTTTTAAAAGTGAGT
>NW_015170355.1:148800-153449 GCF_001447785.1 Gekko japonicus | reverse complement strand
GTTGTCGTCAAGTTTCTCCGAAGACAGACCAGGGATGATATCCTTAAAGCAACAGCGGCAAGCCCTCTGCAGCTGGGAACAACAGTCATCAGGGTCCTAAAGGACACTCCGTTTGAAGTTCGTCAGAAAAGGAAAGCGTATAAAGACCTGATTTCAACCCTCCAGATCAATCAAATTTCGTATTCTTGGAACTTTCCTGAAGGTGTCGTGTTTAAATATAGAGATAAAAGGGAGAAAATCGACTCGGTCTTAAAAGCGGAAGAATGGTTGAAACAGCACTTTGGATCGAAGGAAGAGGAACAACAGGAAGGAGACGGCGGAGCAGGCATTGCAGAAGATGCGGATGAAGATCAAGGGGCAGCAGGAGGGGTTTCGGCCAGAGATACCTATGACTTGCGACATAGAGGACCAAAGTAACTCTTTATAACTTAAAGACTCGCAAATGATGAAGAAGATGAAAGAGACTCTATGCACACATGAGAAGATGGATGAAATACTAACATGGACTGACTAATTCTTTAATTCATTGACTTAAACGAAAAGTTATAAGTTTTAACACTAACTGAATACTGTTAAGGACCTTCACTCTTGGGTTTTTAGTTATAGTGTAGGTTTCATTTACTGTCCTTTTATCCTGGGGTACTTTTTCCCTCCCCTTTTTCTTTTTCTTTTCTGTTAGTTTGTAGGTGTAACAAAAAATTAATAAAGCTACCCTGTCTTCAGGGGATTAAAAAAAAAAGGAATTATCAAAAAGTCCAAGTAACCACCCAGGAAATCTCACTTAGTCTTCTGAGACTTCTATCCAAAGAAATCTGATTTGCTTGTCACAGAAGTGCATATTTATAGAAAAATACAAACTTATCTTTCTCTAAATCTGTTCTATCATAATTATGTGATTATCTTGATAACTGATTAGAGCATAACTAAATATGAGATAATCAACATAAGTGCAAATAGGCCAATCAGCACATTTCTCTGAGTTACATCTGATATAGCAAGGTAAGACGGCCAATCTTAACTCTTAACCTCAATTAAAAAGCAATTAATTATTCTTTTCGTAATTATTTCTATTAACTGTCCAAGAAAAAAGTAACTTGAAACAAATATTCACTGACAGTTGAAAAGTGCTTGAATTCTAGGGTTGCCACCCCCTCCCCCGGTTTGCCAGGGGTCCCCCATTTTGGGGGGGGGTTTCTACCCGCTGCCGGCCAAATGGCCGGCGGGGGAAGCCCCACCCCCAACACCCACAGCCACCCATCTCTCTCCCTTTAAGTGTGTGGAACCCATGTTTCCTCCCAAGGAAATCTCTGCAAACTTGCAGGGAAATGCCAGCTTCGTCCTCTTAAAAGGGAAATGCGGCTGCTCTTAAAGGGGAAACGCCGGCTCCTGCATTTAAAAGGGAAACGCCGGCTCCTTTAAGTGCACGGAACTGCCGTTTCTGGAGATCCAGTGCGTGGGCGGGGGGGTGGCGGATGTCCCCAACATGACGTCATAACGTCGGGGATGCCCTCCCCCTCCAGGAAGGCCCCCAAAGTCCCCCGCTGGGGGTGGAAGATGGACTTGGCAACCCTATTGAATTCTGTTAGCTTGCAAACTCAGCAAGAAAAGTTTAGTGGTATCATAGGTACAGCTACAAAGGTTTCCACGCACCTTAAACAAGTGGGAAAGGCCCTGGAACTCCATCCCAAACTGGGATTAACCATGCCAGTGAAGGAACAGTTGAAGAGGCCATCTTTGCCTCGGCTGCATCCCAGAGAGCTGACCAAATGGCCAAGATTACAGCAGCAGTAGCAGGCCCTTGGTAGACTGGGACCTACATAGGAGAGTCAAGCCAGCACTCTCCTAAGCCCCATTTCCCTGGGCAAGAGGCAGCAGTGCACAGAAGCAGTAACCAGCTGCAGGTATGCCTCCGGTGGCCTGACTTACTCTTCCCCCAGCAACAGTGCCTAGCATGTGAAGGACTGCATGAGTTTGTATGTTGGTAGGAAGAGGAAGAACATGGTGGCTAGGGCAAGATTGGCTACACCCCTCCCAGCAAACAGATTGAGCTTCCTTTCCCTCAAAGGACACAGCCTACCTAGGATACAAGGAGAAAAGGGGGTTTATCTTCCAAACTTTTCTGGGGAGGATACTTATGCTAATTTTTTTTAACTTGGATTGGGGAGGAGGGAGATATCTAAGGAAGTACAGTCCTTCATTGCCTCAGTATTTGATGTGCTTAAGGGTTTGTCTAAGGAGCCACACTGAAGAATGTTTGTCTTAGGGGTCAGACAGCAGGATCTCCATCCTATCAGCACAGGAAAAGAGGAGACCAATTTACAAGTGGGTAGAATGCAGCAGATGTTATAGCCCCCTTCTAGACTCAGAATCTGTCTTTTCAGAGAATTCTGATTCCCTCTCCCAGAAAGAAGATACATTTTGGAAATAGAGTCCCTGGACACTTCTACCCATACTGGGCTTTTTTCTCAGAAGTTATTTCCTAAATTATTACTTAAGGTCTTGTGGATCTTGAAAATTCCAGAGGAATCCAAGACAGAAATAGAACAGGATTCTTGACCCTCAGGTTCCAGCAGGGTCTTCCTGCAGGGACACACTAGATTTCTGGACCATCCCTTTCTGTTGGTTTACAGCAAGGTGGTAAAAGTGGAATAGAACGCTCCAGCTAAATTCAAAGTAAACCAACAATTTTGGTCTCTACAGCTGAACATTGTTACCTGCTGCAGATGTTCCAGTTGTTGATCTATGCTCCTGCTCTGTCATTAAAGTAAACTCAGATGGACTTCCAAGGGATCCATGTGATAAGTGGATTGATGTAGCTCTAAGGAAGAATTTTGAGGTATCTGCTATGGCCAAGGACCTTCCCTGCCAGATTCCTATTTACCAGGGCCTCTTTGGGCAGAGGACTTGGAGGCTACTGATTCTAATGTCCCCAAAGCTCTTATGGAAAATTTGAAGAAAATTTCTCTGGCAACAGCTTTCACGGTGGATACTTTCTTACATTTCATACAGTTGTCGTCCTGTGCTGTAGGCTCCAACATGGCAGTTCATTGCAATACTTGGCTACACTGTTGGGAAATGGACGTAACAGCTCATGCCTGACTGGCTAGCAGTCAGTTCACAGGAGGCAAATTCTGTGGTGAATCCTTGGATAAGACTTTAGTGGAAACCAAGAACAATAAGAGGGTACTGCTGATATTCAGAAAAAGGGGGGGGAAACCTCCAAAATAGGAGGAAAGACGAAAACCGTAGTTTGAACACAAAGGGACTGGCCTTGAAATAGGGGATTGGCTCCAGCAGTTTGCACATCTCTGGCAAACAGTGGTGTCAGACAACTGACTTCTAGAAATGATCTCCAATGACTGCACATTGGACCTCCTAACCATTCTTAGGGACAGATCCAGGTAACTGGCAACCACTATGCCCCTGAAACATCAACTACTGCTAAAAGCAATTCAGCATTTATTGAACATATGAAGACTTGTGACCATCAAGGGTCTATCTGATATTCTTTATCATTCAAAAAAAGAAAGAGAGAAAAAAAGAAAAGAATGGGGATGTAAGAGCTAGCTTGAACCTGAAGTGACTAAACTGAAAGATCAGAAAGAAAAAATTCAAGATGCAGACCTTCTGATTTATCATAGTAATCATCAGCAAAAGGGATTTTCTAGCCTAAGTAGAACTGTCAGAGACGTATCTGCACATCTAAGTCATCAGGCTTAACTCACTTACCACCAGCCTATTTAGACTATATTGATGTCTACAGCCCCAGAGAACCTAACATACTGTCTCCACACCAACTAGCACTGCACCATTGACTTTGTTCCTGCAGTGCTGATTTTGGCTGGTCATTTATTTTCCCTTTCAGAACCTGAACTAGCTGCCTTGAAGGACTTTCTAGACAAAAATCTGACTAGGGGATACCCAGGCACAGTAATGGCTCCATACCTTATGGGCCAGTCCCTTACAAGGCCCCAAGGGCTTTTTGGAAGAGCAGCGCTCCATGAAGTTTCAGAACAGGCTTTACATACACCTGGGAGAGCTTCTCATTGATATACTCCCCCTGTGCCATGACAGCAAGTCGGCTGGGCACTTTGGGATATTCAAGACCCTACGTCTGAAGATCCAAGATTTCTGGTGGCTCATAGAACGCTCCAGCTAAATTCAAAGTAAATGGACATAACACCAGATTTCTGGTGGCTTAGTCTGCACTGATGTACATTAGTATGTGGTAACAAGCTCAACTTGCCACCATGCCACAGATTGGCCAGGCAAGCCCAAAGGCTTCCTACATCCCTTACCTCCTCCCCCTACGCCCTGATACACCTTCTGGATGGACTTTATAATTAAATTCCCACACTCGAGAAGATGCACCACCATCATGGTTGTGGGGGATACACTTACCAAGATGGCCCACTTCATAGCCTGCCAAGGCACCACAATCGACCTTGTCCCTCAACAAGGTGGGAGCTGTGGGCCACAACTTACCTCCAAGGTGGCTCAAGTGGATAAGATGCTGAACTGCAGGCTGTGGAAGGTCAGTAGTTAAGCAGTTCAAGACCCAAGTTGGCGCATGACAGAGTGAGCTCCCGTCTCTAGTTCCAGCTCCTGCCAACCTAGCAGTTCGAAAGCAAGAAATTGCAAGTAGATAA
>NW_015170355.1:137723-148682 GCF_001447785.1 Gekko japonicus | reverse complement strand
ACGGAGATGAGCACCGCAATCCTAGAGTTGGACTCGACTGGCTTTCGAGCAAGGGAACCTTTACCTTTTTACTTACATCACTAGGCATCCAGCTCCACTTAGCCATAGCTCAGCACCCCCGAACTAAAGGGCAAGCAGAGTGGATTAATGCCATTCTAGAGCAATACCTCCAGTGTTTCATTAATTTTCGTGTTTCATTAATTTTCAGCAGGACAGCTGTTTGGGTTTCCGTCCGCTGGCTGAGTTCACATTAACAATGTTCCACACATGTCCAATAAACACACTCCTTTCTTTGCTATGTCATTTCCATTCCCTGTTCTTTCCTGCTCTGACCTCCAGCTGTACCTGCAGCCAACCATAGGTTGCAAGGATTAGTTGCAATGCTGCAACACCAACTGGATCAAGCCAAACAGATTGGAAATGGCCACCTGGGAAGTCATTGAATGCGGGAAACAATGTTTGGCTGTCCCCTAAATACCTCAAGACCAACAGTTCCTCCAAGAAATTGGACTACTGGTACCTATAGTCCTTTCCCATAGTCCAGGTTATCAGTCCAGTATTTCACTGATCTCTGCTGATTTTCGATTCACCCAGCCATTGATGTCCTGTACCCCTGACTCACTGCCACCCATCATAAGAACATAAGAGAAGCTAATGTTGGATCAGGCCAATGGCCCATCAAGTCCAACACTCTGTCACACAGTGGCCAAAAATACCAGGTGCCATCAGGAGGTCCAGCAGTGGGGCCAGGACACTAGAAGTCCTCCCACTGTTGCCCCCCCAAGCACCAAGAATACAGTGCATCATTTGCCACAGACTGAGAGTTCCTATCTATACCTTGTGGCTAATAGCCATTGTTGGACCTCTGCTCCATGTGTTTATCTAATTCCCTCTTGAAGCTGTCCATGCTTGTAGCCGCCACCACCTCCTGTGGCAGTGAATTCCATGTGTTAATCACTCTTTGGGTGAAGAAGTACTTCCTTTTATCCATTCTAACCCAACTGCAAGACGGAGCTCTTCCACTAGGAGCCACCCACATTATCATCATATTACCATCAACGACCACTATTAATATCTGTGGGGGAGGCTGGCTGCAGTGAAATCGAGCCAAACTGCCTAGGAGAATGTAATCGCCTGAGCCTGCATGACACATCATGCCATCTTGGTTGCTAATTACTGAGTGCATTTTATTCGGCAATTGCCGATTGTTTAAATGTTTTAACAGTGTTAAATGTTAAGTTTTAAATGTTTTAACTGTATATGAATCTTGGCACATTGTGCCAGGCAATGTCAGCCGCCCTGAGCCCGCTTGCGGGGAGGGCGGTTTATAAATATAACAAATAAATAAATAATAAATAAACTGCTCAGTGATTTCATTGAGTGCCCACAAGTTCTTGTATTGTGAGAAAGCGAGAAAAGTACATCTTCGTCGTTGTCTCTGTGCTTCACACCAATGGGATGTAGTGTGCACGCGCTGGATCGATCGGTGCTGTAGCAAGCTCTTTTAACGGATTTTCGTGCCCAGTCCCTCGGGCATGCGCAGGAACCCCACCGTGCATGCCCAGAGGGGTGGGTGCAGACAACCCGCCAGTTCCTTTCTTACCGCCGCGTTGGAAAGACCTTTTTCCTTCTCGGTCTGATCGGTTCGCTATTAGCTTCGTCTCACAGCTCTTAGGAGTTATTTTCTAACTTCTTTTTCATTTTCAGTTCGTTTTTAGTTGTTTGCTCTAATATATATATATATATTCTTCTGAGGGGGATTTACCTCAGGCCTTAGGGCTACCCCCCCCAACCGTTCCCTCCATTTCTCTTCTTTATGGAGAAGAAGTGGGGATTTTTTAATAGATGCAGACACTGTGGTAGCAAACGTCCTCCTCCAGACCGTCACATCCTTTGCATCTTTTGCCTCGGAGAGTCTTACAAGCTGGAGTCCTGCCGTCATTGTGCGCGTTTCTCCAAACAAACCAGGAAGAACCGCGCTGCGCGCCTTAAAGTGGCACTGCTCGAATTGGCCCTTGCTCCTGCCTCAGAGATGGAGGAGAGGCCGTCTACATCGACAGCTCTGACACCGAGACCTGCCTCCGATGTCGACCGCCTGACACCGAAGCCCTCAACATCGAAGACACGATCGTCCACCTCTACGCCAATCAAGAAGGCTAAGGCAAGTACAGAACATAAGTCCGCGAAGAAGGGCACCTCCAAGTCCCTTAAGACAGTGAAAAAGGGGAGAGTTTCCGGTTTGTGGCGCAACGCTATGGGGTTGAGTGGAGAAGTTCTCCCGTTTCAACGCCGATTTCCACGGCACTCTGAGGGGCTGGAGGGGTCCCCCCCATGCTCCTGTGTGTCCCCTGCAGAGGGACACATGTAGGGAAGGACGGGGCTAGGCGGTTCCAGGCGGCAGCGTGAGACTGAACTACCCCAGCTTCTATTACCCAGACCCGTGGCTGTGCTCCGCAGGAGCTGAGTCGGAGCCGCCGGTTATCGATCCTTGTCAGAACAAGAACTTTTGAAACAGTAAACGATTGACCAAATCTGACACCGAGGAGTAAAACTGACTGAAAGTAAGAAAGTACCTACAAGGGTGCGGCCGGAGCGAGCTGAGGACGCGGAGGGCGACTTCTGTGCAGCTGGGTGTGGCTCCGTGTCAAGGCGACTGCAGCGGTTGGTGCGACTGACCGTAAACAACGCAATACTGGGAGACCGTAAATACCCTAAGAGACTAGAAGCTGAAACTGGATTACAATTGTAAACAACGTCTTCGCACCTGGGAGCAGATGCGAACCGCTTTTCTCTGTAAGTCTAACGAGCCGATGCCGGAGGATGGGACTGACATCAGGACGAGCTAGGAGCCTATAGACCCGTGATTAATGGTACTGATTTTCAATTATATGGTGGAGAAAACCTAGTGGTAAGGTTTAAACCCCGAAAACGGACTTTGTGTTGAACACTCTGTCTACATCTTGTTAAATGTAGAAGCCGAATTTAAAGGACACCAAATTACGGGATAGAACTTTGAGACTGGCTTTTATGCTCTTCTGGGAGCCAATATATGGGACGGAGGCTAGCAAACAGCTGCTGACGAAGATTACTTAGGACCTGACTGCACGAATTGCTTTGTAATGAGTTCTTTACTGTTCTTTACTGTTTGAATTATTTGAACTATTTGTACTGGTATATTTTGAATATTGTGGGAAGGAGGGTGGAAGGGATTTAAAAATTGATTGAGATACCAAAATTTAAGTATTAATTACTATCTTGAGCTACAAACAATAGGGATAATTACTATTTTGAGTTGACAATAACAGGGATTTATACTGTTTCAGAAGTTAATAAGATTCAAACATATAGTGACAGAAATTTGATCCACCTGATAGTGTAAGATATCAAAATAAAATGGCAAGTGGAACAAGAAGACCCTCCTTCTCTGGACAGCCAGGACAACCAGCTATGATTCAGCTAAGCACAAAAGACCTAAACACCCTTATTCAAGAGGCGGTTAAAGCAGCGGTGAACCAGGTTGTTGAAGGAGCAATGGCTGCAGCTCTACCGGAAGCATTAAGCTCAGCGTTGGACTCTGCGCTGCATCCAGCGATAGAAAAGGTTTTAGAACCAATGCAAACCAAAATCGACAGCTTGGTACAACAGGTCAGTGGTCAATTGGACGAAACAAAAAAAATAGCATTGGAAAATAAGCAAGAGGTCGAAGTGCTGACCAATATAGTCAGTAAGCTAGAAAACAAGACTGAGGATAGCGAATGGAAAATAAGAGCCTTGGAAGATACTGTATCCCAATTGGAATTAGAAAGTGCATCTTACTTCCTAAGGTTCCAAAATATTCCAGAGGAGGGGGAAGAAGATCTCAAGAGTAAGATGACGCAAATCATAGCGGAGTTTGTAGAAGAAGACGAGACATCACGAATAGAAGATGATATCGAATTAACATACCGAATGAATTCAACCTATGCAAAGAAAAATAAACTTTCAAGAGAGGTCCATGTGAAGTTTGCCAGAAAACGCCTACGCGATCTGATTTTGAAAAAAGTATTACATAAATCTTTAACATACCAAGACAAAGAGGTAAAGATACTAAGAGACATCCCCTGGAGAATCAGGGAAAAAAGGAAAATGTATTTCAAACTAACATCGGGCCTGACCCGGAAAGAGATCAAATTCAAATGGTTGATGCCAGAGGGGGTCCTCTTTAACCTCAATTCAAGATGGTACAAAATTAATTCGATCGCAAAAATGAAGGACTTCATTAAAAATTGTGGACAGGAACTGGATATGCAACCATCAGAGGGAAGTAGTGAAGATGAAGAGGAAGAGGAGGAGGAAGAATCTGAAGAAGAACGGGAAGAGGACCGGACAAACACTAAAGGGGAAAAAAGCGGCAGATCCCAAAGAAAAGGTCTGATCCCTCTGCAAGTACGCACTAGGATGTTTTACAGGAGAGACAAAAGAAACAAACAAGATGGACAACAAAAGAACTACGCTAATTAAACTAACATCAATCAATATTAATGGCCTTAATGGCCCTCAGAAAAGGAAAAGGACTTTTCACCAGTTGTTGAAATCTAACACATAGTTTGCATGCAAGAGACACACATTAAAAGGGAACACCAAAAATATTTAGAAAATAAAAGGTTGGGGGTGATGTTTGCATCTTCAGATGATACAAAAAAAGAGAAAGGAGTGGTAACGTATGTTAGACAAATCTTTACTCCAGAACTAGTGTATGATTCTCGGGACGGCAGGATATTGATTGTAAAACTTTTTAAAGATAATAAAATCTTGTTGATAGCGAATATATATGCCCCAAATTGTGGGCAAGACAAGTTTTTTCAATGCCTTAGGGATGTCTTGGTACAACAAGAATATGATGACATCTGTGTGGTGGGGGACTTCAATGCTGTATATGATAGAGTGCTTGACAGGAAAAATCAAGCATCTAGGACAAAAAAGGGTAGCGAACTACCTCTATCTTTCTTAAAATTAGCAGATGAAATAAATCTGGTCGATCTATGGAGGGTTTGTAATTCCAAAAAAATGGATTATACCTTCTACTCAGGTCGACATAGATCATCGTCGTGTATCGATATGATTTGGTCAAATATGGGGTTGTTGTATAACCTCAAAGAGGTCGAAATTTTACCCTCGACATACGCTGACCGCAACCCGATTTCACTAACATTAATTGATACCCCCAAAATGGTTTGCTGGAGACTCAATACATTTTTGCTTAGGAATGAACAACTGCTTAAGAACATGAAAACTGATATAAAAGAATTCTTTCAATTTAATATCAGACCTGAAACATAACTAACAGTGGTGTGGGATGCTTTTAAAGCATTTACAAGAGGGATCTTTATACGCGAAACAATAAGGAAAAAAAGGGCTGATAATCAAAAACTAAAGCAATTGAAAGATAAAATCCAAGAGCAGGAAGGAAAATTAAAGATTAATCCAGGCTTTAAACATCTTAAGGTGAAGATATCTAAATTACAACATGAAATCAATTGTATCCTTAACAACGAGATCGCAAAAAAAATCAAATATGCCAAGCAAAACTATTTCGAAAATGCGAACAAGCCGACCCGCTGGCTAGCATTTAAACTTAAACAAGAAGAGAAACAAAGGTATATTAAAATATTAAGGGATGAACAAGGTGAAGATAAGCACAAAATAGATGATCTGAAAGATATTGTTAAGAGTTTCTATACTGAATTATATAGGAAGGAAGTTATTGACACAGATGTTATTCAGACCTTTTTAAAGAATAGGATACATACAAAGAAATTAAACGAGGACCAAAAGAAAATTCTAAATCAAAAAATAACATTGGTAGAAGTAGCGGGAGCAATTAGAAACCAAAAGAAAAACAAATCCCCTGGCCCTGATGGGCTACCTGCAGAATTTTATACAGATTTTCAAGATGAGCTTATCCCAATATACAAACAGATTGTAACGGATATATCAGAAACAAAGGCAATACCAGGGTCTTGGAATTCAGCATCAATCTCACTAATACATAAAAAGGGTACTGATGAAAAAGAAATTAAGAATTACCGCCCTATTTCATTGCTCAACATGGATTATAAGATCTACGCCTATATAATGGCCCAGCGTATGAGGAAGGTGTTGGTACAACTAATACACCCAGACCAGGCAGGATTCCTACCCAATCGGCAAGTAAAGCAAAATATCAGAACTATCCTGAACGCCCTGGAGTATTGTGAGACTGACATAAGTAAACAGCTAGCAATAATATTCATAGACGCCGAAAAGGCGTTTGATAACGTCAATTGGGATTATATGATGCAAAACCTAAAAGAAATAGATTGCGGACCGGATTTCATCAACATAATAGAAACAATATACAGAAAACAGGAAGCAAAGGTAATAATTAACTCATATTTGACTACCGGAATAAACATATTTAAGGGCACGCAACAAGGGTGTCCCCTCTCACCACTTCTATTTATCCTTATAATGGAAGGTTTGTGTGAAAACATCCGTAAAGATGAACAAATACATGGGATCAAAGTAAGAAACCAAGAGTATAAAATTCAAGCCTACGCAGACGACTTCGCTATTATTTTCTTAGACCCACTGCAATCTGCACCACCCTTGTTAGAGGTGATGCATGAATTTGGGCACCTATCGGGGTTGAAAATAAACAAGACAAAGACAAAAATATTAACAAAAATTGTGGCCCAGCTTTGGAGCGGAAGCTGCAAGGGATAACAGATTTTGGTATAGAAAAGAAAGTTAAGTACTTAGGGATAAATATCACAAATAGAACAAGCTCACTGATACAAGGAAACTAGGACAACCTTCTGACTCAGATCAAAAAGGATTTAGAAAACTGGTCCAAGTTACAACTATCTCTTATGGGTAGAGTTGCAGTGATCAAAATGGCCGTCCTACCTAGGGTATTATTTTTGTTTCAAAATATTCCAGTACTCAATAACTATAAATTCATTAAAAACTTAGATAAGTTAACATTAGACTTTATTTGTTGGGGGGGGGGGGGAAACCCAGAATTAAGATTTATTATTTACAGGAAAAAGCAAAGAAGGGAGGATTGGCGGTACCGATTTGGCGCTTATATTATCAGGCCGCAGTAATGACATGGCTCCGTGAATGGATGCTGCTCAGAAATCAGAGGATTTTAAGCCTAGAAGGCCACAATTTAATGGCTGGGTGGCACTATTTTCTAAGTGAAGGAACAGGGAAACATTCGTATTTCCGACAGCACCGAATTAGGGCCAGTCTAATACAAATTTGGAAGGAAATAAGAACCATCTATTATGATAAAATACCAAGGTGGGTAGCCCCCCTGGAGGTAATTTCCTTACCAACCTTGATGACGGAAACTCGGGCATTGAGTTATGAGGTCTTATTAAACAAAAATAATGAACTAAAATCACAAGAGACTTTACAATCCCATCAGATTAAACTAACATGGTGGGAAAGAAACCAATTAATATCCAAATATAACAAAGATAACCAAATGGGTATCAACAAAAACTTTACAGAACTAGACAAAATTCTATTGGGCCCAGATGTAAAAATAATAGGTAAAATATACTCTTTCCTATTAGTACAAGATAAAAATATGAAAACACCCTTGACAAAATGGAATAACAACATAGGGAAAACAATTGACCCACGAAAATGGGAAGGAATATGGAAGAACGTGAGACAGCTATAGGCGGTTTCATTAAAGGAAAATGTGTTTTAGATATGTTATCGATGGTATTTAGCTCCCGCTAGGGTGGCCAGGTTCTATCCTGGGTGCAGCAATATGTGTTGGAAGTGCAAAACACAAATTGGCTCGTTCTACCATGCCTGGTGGATGCGTGACGCGGTAAATTCCAACCAAACCAGGAAGAACCGCGCTGCGCGCTTTAAAGTGGCACTGCTCGAATCAGCCCTTGCTCCCGCCTCAGAGATGGAGGAGAGGCCATCTACATCGACAGCTCTGACACCGAGGCCTGCCTCCAATGTCAACCGCCTGACACCGAAGCCCTCAACATCGAAGACACGATTGTCCACCTCTACGCCAATCAAGAAGAAGGCTAAGGCAAGTACAGAACATACCCGGATAGGCTGGATTTTATAAATAAAGTAATTGAGGTGATAGAAATGGACAATCTAACACAAAAACTCCACGGAAGAACAAACTCAGTGTTTTCATCTATGTGGTCAAATGTATATAATTGGATTGACAAGAATGTATAAGGAAATTTGAATGTAACACAATCTGTCTACTTAGATATATACCAGATACGAGACGGGATCGATTTTAAACAGGGGAGGTGGAAGTGTATAGGGTGTATGGGTGGTGGTTGTACTATTATTTATATTTCAATAAAAAAATTATATAAAAAAAAGACAGTGAAAAAGGGGAAGGAAGCAGTGCCTGCACTGGGTGATGCCCCTATAGTGCCTCCCGCTCCAACGGCAGTATCGATATCGGAGGCCCAAGCCCCTCCACCGATACCGACCATCCATCGTTTGGACTCCCCTGTCCACCAAACGGAGCCTCCTTACTCCGACATCGACACGGCGGAGCTCCTAAGTCACCATATGGGTGCAGAGCTTTCCCCCGCTCCTTCAACTTCATCGGCATCGACGGTATCGGAGGCTCCCAACATCAGTCCACGTCGGCACCAATATACCTTATGTGACACGCAGCATCACCCTCCATGTCTGCACACTCAATCAGTCGATATCGACACCCGCGACTACATGGGCAACTCCCACAGACACGCCACTGCCTTGTCTCCCAGGCATCCACAGTCCAGAAGTCACTCCCCAAGTCTTCCTGCCCCCCCCTCCACCAGTGGCGTGGGATGAAAGACAGTTGCAGTACCTGTATGGGGCTTATCCACCATCCATGCCGTGGTTGACTCCTGCGGGCTATTCTGAGTGGGATCGCTATTCGTCCTGCTCTGTTAATAGGTCGAGGTCTCCTCACAAGTTGAAACCTTCAGCATCTCTGTCACGTCCTCCTGTAGTAGAACCATCACACCATGCCGTGGAACCAAGCCTTCCTTTTAACCCTCCCGTCACTCCAAAACCTGTCGTTCCTGTCGTCTGGACTAAACCCGTAGTCTGTCAACAAGACACCTCGGTCCACACGGCACAACACGATTCTTCTGATTTCATTGAGGAGGACTCAGATATGGAGGCTTCTGAGGCTCACACCTCTCCTGACCATGCATCTCCAAATCAGGATGTCACAGAGGATTTACCTGTATCTCCATCTTTTCTATTCTCACACCCTCAGCCAAACTCCATGGTTATAACATCTTCCTCCAAATCTAAGAAAATGCATTCAACACCTTCTGATAAGGAACGTAAACAATTAGATGCATTCGGCAGGCGTTTCTATTCCACAGGGGCATTGGGAGTCAAGGCCACTAACTATCTGGCCTGTATGAACCGGTATCAGTATACTCTCTGGGAACGGTTCTCAGAGCTTCTCAGCCATCTCCCAGACGATAAACTTCAGGCAGCCAGACTCTTACAAAAGGAAGGCATGGTGTTAGCAAAACAACAGCTTAACACTACCAAACATGTCCTCGAGGCATCTTCAAAAACTATGGCCTCTGCAGTAGCTCTCAGAAGACATTCCTAGCTTCGCAGCACTACTCTCCCATTAGACACCAGATCTTATGTGGAAGACCTCCCCTTCAATGGCCTTGGGCTTTTCAATGCAGCAACTGACTCTACTCTACAAGAGTTCGATAAGAGCATTAAGACGTCTCGCGCACTAGGAGTCTCATCCTCTGCGAGGCAACAATACCATCCCCGCACCTGGTCGAGGTCCTGGCAGAGACGTACCCCAACTCATCAGTCTCTGGACACAAGATGGAGACCAAGAGCGTCTTTGGGAGGCCAAAAACCCGCCTACCAACAGTCAAAGTTTGGTTCCAGACAACAAGCTTCCCGCACCAAACAGCCCAAGCCCAACAAGCAGGGGTTTTGACTTCCTGTCGCCGAGTCAGCTCATACCCGTCTCTTTCCGTTTATCCATGCCTGGCATCTCATCACCTCAGACGAGTGGGTCCTGTCCATCTTGACCCGAGGTTACAAAATTCAGTTCCACCAGAGCCCCAACACTCCGGTCGTCATCTCCATGCCCCCTTCCCCCCCTCTCCTCGAGGAGGTGTCCATCCTTCTGCAGAAGAGAGCCGTTGAACGTGTACCACCACACCTCCAGGGGACGGGATTTTAGTCCCGATACTTCACAGTCCCGAAGAGAGACGGAGGCTTTTGACCCATATGAGATCTCAAGGAACTGAACTGTTTTGTGACCTACCACCGCTTCCACATGGTCTCCCTACAACAGATCATGCCACTGCTTCGCAGACACGTCTGGATGGCCACCCTAGAACTCCAGGACACATATTTCCATCTCATTATCCACCCCTTCCACCGCCAATACCTATGCTTTGCAATTGGCCAACACCACTATCAATATACAGCCCTACCATTCGGCCTTTCCAGTGCCCTGAGAGTTTTCACAAAGACTATGATTGTGGTTGCAGCTTTCCTACGTCTCCGAGGGGTGTCCGTCTACCCATACATAGACGATTGGCTTCTGGTGGCTCCTTCACAACACGCCCTGATCTTGAACGTAACAGAAACTCTGTCACTACTGGACAACCTGGGCCTAAGGGTCAATCAACAAAAGCCTCACCTGTGTCCTGTCCAGCGAATACAATACATCGGCCTATCCTGAACTCAAACACATGCATGGCTTACCTACCTCCAGACAGGGCCGCAGACATCATTTCCCTAGCCACCGTCATCCGTACCCAACCCTCCGTCACCGCCTTCCAAATCCAGAGGCTGCTCGGTCTTATGGCTGTGACTACATCGGTTCTCGTCTTTGCAAGACTCAAAATGCGTCCTTTACAACTATGCTTCATTCGCAACTACGGCCTG
>NW_015170355.1:122255-135714 GCF_001447785.1 Gekko japonicus | reverse complement strand
TCCAAGCTAAAGAGCCCCAAGCACTTTAACCTTTCTTCATAGGGAAAGTGTTCCAACCCTTTTATCATTCTAGTTGCCCTTTTCTGCACTTTTTCCAATGTTATATATATCCTTTTTGAGGTGTGGTGACCAGAACTGTACACAGTACTCCAAATGAAGTTGCACCATCAATTTATACAGGAGCATTATGATACTGGCTTTGTTTTCAATTCCCTTCCTAAAAATCCCGAGCATAGTGTTGGCCTTTTTTATTTATTTATACCTGGTAGATGGTAAGGAAGAGTACAAAGTTGCTCAGATTCTGGACTCATAGTGAAGCAGGAGCCAGTTACAGTACCTGATAGATTGGAAGGGGTTGGGCCAGAGAACCAGTCTTGGGAGAAAGTGTCCAATGTCCATGCTCCTGACCTCATCCAACATTTCTACAACCAGTTCCCAGCAAAGTCAGCCCAGTGGCTACAGTGATGGAGGCAGCTGCAAGGGTCATCCCCTCCAATCAGCTCTGGGGAAAAGCCTAAGGAGCCAAGGACACTAACTAAGATTAGCAGGACCAGGAAGTGCCAGAGGCAACCCTGTCATAGGCTGCAAGCAAGCCCTCAATACCAGTCCTTAAGATATCCACCAGGCTTCCACAGAGCAGGTGTTGCACTCGGGCCCATAATCCCACAGGACCCATTCCCACCTTGCAGGAGCAGAGGCAGCAGAAGGCCCAGGCCAAGGCAAGCCAAAGGAGGTAAAGTGCCAGACTAAAAGCATGCAACCCCATCCCAGAGCCATGAAGAGGAAGTGATAGTTCTTCTCAGGATCCAGGCCAAAGCACAGTGCAGCTGAGCCTTATTATCTCCTAGTTTATTTAGGCTGAGGTTTAGGAAAGCTGCCTTGATAGATCACTTGGACTACTAAACAGAAGCCTTGTGCTTCTGTTCTTGTTCCAGCTTCAGCACATGTGCTCTCTAGTTGCATGATCCAGGCCTGAGAGCACTACTCCAAAGGAGACCTGATGAGGCTTGCCTGCGGAGCCCAGGACCTAAATTTCTCTTCTTAGGAATCCCATGATGCTGCAGTTTCCTCACTGTATGCTTTGTTTGTTTCCTGAGGTTTCTGATATGTGGGCAGTAAAGAGATACTGCATGGCTTCTTAGGGAGTACCTGTACCTAAGATGATAAGCCTTGGCAGTTTAAGCCCAATGGGATGTTCTTTCTGAACCAGATAGTACAAGGTTGTCTTGGCTGTTCTGTGGTTCTCATTTAAATTTCCATAAAGTTATCAGTTAGTGGCTTAGATAGGTTTTGCTAAGCTGAAAGGGAGCTCTTCCTACTGGAATCACAAAAAAGCTTATCCAGGAGGAGGTGCTTCCCCATAGTTTAGACTGCAGCACCCCAGGACCACTGAGAAGGGAAATTCATGCTAATTCAATCAAAATTTCCATTATACTATATTTATTCAGGGGTTCTCCTCATTAGCTTAATTAAAGCTTAATTAGCTTTAATGTCCCAAGCAGTGTGGGGGGGTTGTTCATGAGTGAGAGGACCACATGTATGCACCTCTTTTCTATGGTCATATGGAAAAAGCATCAACACATAATATAGGTACCACTTCATGAGTAGCATCCATATAGCTGGAGTTAATTTAATATAACTTTGATGAAAATGTAATTAGGAGCAACAGATATATGTAATATGAAATCAGGAATTGCTTTTGTATTTTTAATTTGTAATCCTCCCCAAGAGTCTGATTTTTGGATGGAAGGAAAAACTATAATTTTTTTCCAGTAAATAATTAATAAATGTTGAGAGTGCTTGCAGAAGAAAAAGTACTTTTATCAAAAGATGGGCTAGGAAAGTTACATACAGTGAGATGAATTTTAATGTATTCATAACATTTTTATGTTTTTGAAGGCTTGCCTGAAAATACTATTGTACCTGCTCTGAAGAAGTCTTTGTTGGATTTTAAAGAATTCTTGCCTGTCATCATATCTTTAAGGAATCCCTGTCTTCAGCCAAGGCATTGGGAAGCCATACAGAATATTGTTGAAGAGTCAGTTTTTTGGGATAAAAAGATAACTCTGGAAAAGATTTTGGAACTTAATGTAAGTATGCAATTTAGGGTTTAGAAGCATCTTAGCCAGCAATGGTTTAAATAGAGAATTAAACCAGTCACAAATCA
Source organism: Gekko japonicus (assembly GCF_001447785.1). NCBI lineage: Eukaryota > Metazoa > Chordata > Lepidosauria > Squamata > Gekkonidae > Gekko > Gekko japonicus. Next base: position 133,547 of record NW_015170355.1, on the reverse strand, counting down.
TTTAGTCATAAGTAAATGTTATGTTTTAATAAAATTCTACCCTTCAGTGTTTAAGTAGTCTCCAGTTTGAATCAGCAGCATCTTTGCACAGACAGTTTTGCAAAAATATAATGCACATGCAAAATGTGCAGCATTCCTAATTCAGTCTGGTGAAGAAACTGGATACAGAAAACTGGATCTTCTTTGTGGTCTCTGTGCATTGCACCTCTGGGATGTAGTGCGCCTGCGCCGACCCTGATCGGTATCATGGAAAGCAAAAGGGATTTTCGCGCCCGCTCCCCAGTCACGTGTCGGGCTCCAGTGTGCATGATTAGGGGAGGGGCATGAGGATCCCGCCAGTTCTCTTCTGACCGCCACGCTGGTAGGACCTTCTCCGCCTCGGTTGGTAACTTTTTTGGGCCTTGGGGTCTCTCTTTCTTCTTTGGACTGTTTATCTAGTTAGGAAAGTAAAATGGTGTTAGTGTTTGCATTGGACTTCGGTCATGTTCTGCTTCGGCAGAATTCCTCTGCCCTCCCCCTCCGGCCTGTGGCCAAACGGTGCTGGAAGTGCGGTAGTAAAATTACCCCCCCTGACGGACACTCCCTTTGCCTCCTGTGCCTGGGGAAATCGCACAAGGTGGAATCTTGTGCCCATTGTGCCAAATTCTTAAAGCAAACGAGAAAGAATCGGCCAGCTAGACTCCATGTAGCTCTGCTGGAGTTAGCTCTTTGACCGATGGCATCATTGCACGACACTTCAGGGCACGCTTCAATGTCAACTCCTGCTTCGGGCTCGACTGCCGTGCTGTCTCTGACACCAGCCCATTCCAACGCCAACCAATCGGTGCTGAAACACTCAATCCCGGCATTCCAGTCCGATGCCCACACTCCATCTAAGAAACACAGGGAGGGCAAGGACAACCAGCCTTTCAAGCACAAGAAAGGCTCCCCTGCTAAGACTCCATTGACCCCGCGCAGGGCCGCAGGAGTGATTCCCACTGGAGCCGCTTCGCTTGACTCATCTGGCCATGGGCAGCCACAAGGTGCACCTCTTTCACTTTTGCTGCGTCCTGTCCAGCTCACAGACTCAGAGCAGGACATGGACTTAACCTAAGTCTCCCACTCCTCTAGCGTTGAGAGCCTGCACTCGGACCGTGGAGCGGGCACTTTTGTGCATCCTTCCCCACATGGACCTGATGATCGGGATCGACCAGTGGGATCTTTCCACCACCCTCCGCCTTCCTGGGACCAATGCCAGTGACAGTATCTGTATGGGGCTTATCCTTTTCCTGGTGGCATGCCGTGGCTCCCCCCACATCCACTGATGGAGTGGGATCGCCAGTCTACCTTCCCCCGACTCTCTCAGTATCGAGAACCTCCCGCGACACCGGAGTTTGTCAGACCACAGCCATCACAGCCGATAGCCAAAGGTCATAAGCCTTCGTCATCGGTACCGAAGAGGTTCAAAGAGCCATCGGACCTGATGCCTTCGGCGCCGATTCTTCAAATGTCGTTCTTGGAGCCCTCCGCTCATTCGGGCTCTCCGATTCCTCACATTCTGGAGACAAGAACCCGCTCCCTCCAGTGGAACCCTCTTCACCACAGCAAGTAGGAGATGACCTCCCAATATCTTCCTCCGAGGACATTAAGTCTTATGGGGACTTTGTCAAACATATGGCCAATACACTGGCCTTATCAACTGTCCAACCACCACCTGCTGTCACAGATTCGGTATTTGACATTGTTCAGATGGACACTTTGACAGCTGTCGCTTTATCCATGACTTTGGTTCTCTTACCAATGGCCAAAGCTCCTTGGTCTCATCCAGCTTCCATCTCCAGCTGGCAGATGGATCATGTGTATAAAGTGCAAGAAGCTGGCACTGCATTTCTGTTCATTCATCCTAAACCAAACTCAGTAGTTGTCACCTCCTCTTCCAAGGGCAAGCATAGCCACTCTGCTCCTTCCGACAAGGAGGGAAGAGAATTAGACTCCTTCGGCAGTAAATTCTACTCTGCAGGAGCACTGGGCATTAAAACGTCCAACTACGTGGCCTGTATGGGGAGATATAAATATTCTATCTGGGAGCAGTTGTCTGAGTTTATTGCAACTCTCCCCAAAGACCGGATAGAACATGGCCCTTCAGGAACTCACCAGCCCTCTTTGTTTCCCATGGCGGGATCCTCTAGTCATGCACACTGGAGCCTGGCACGTGACTGGGGAGTGGGTGCAAAAATCCCTTTTGCTTTCCATGATACTGATCGGGGTCGGTGCAGGCGCAGTATATCCCAGAGGTGTGAATGCACACATGACCACTCAAAGATCATGAGTTACAGGTAAGCAACCTGTTTTTCCAAGGATTGTGTAAGCTTTTTCTGATGGGAAGACACCCCATTGTTATAAACAAAATCTTGGGATTTAGCAATAGTCATGGCCTAACTACGTGAGACCTGTTTCTCAGCCGACATCAAGGACTCACCTTCAAAGCTGCTCTAAAAAAAACAAAATAGGGATGAAAGAAGTCAAAAAGTTGATGAAGAAATTGAGACAAGAAAGAAAAAGTTGTTAAGTTCCCTGACAGTGGTGCTGGAGATCAACCAATCAGCACAGTGATCAGAAGAGAACTGGCGGGATGTCTGCACTCATCCCAGTGGGCATGTGTGGTAAGGAAAGCCTTACCACACATGCCCACTGGGATGAGTGCAGACATCCCGCCAGTTCTCTTCTGATCACTGTGCTGATTGGTTGATCTCCAGCACCACTGTCAGGGAACTTAACAACTTTTTCTTTCTTGTCTCAATTTCTTCATCAACTTTTTGACTTCTTTCATCCCTATTTTGTTTTTTTTTTAAGAGTGAAAGGGGAGTGAGTGTGACTGAACCTCTCCAAGACTTCGCCCCACCCAGGGCACCACTTTCTCCCCAATCTCCCCTCCACCCCCACTAGTTTATGGGAAAATGTTGGGGTTTTTTCAAGCACAAAGCGGGAGTAAAATTCCACCACCTAACAGCCACTCCCTCTGCTTGCTGTGCCTCGTTGAAGCTCATTGAACTGAGTTGTGCCCCCACTGGGCAAAGTTCTCAAAACAAACAAACAAAATCGAGCAGCACATCTTCAGGCAGCACTATTTGAATCAGCTTCAACAGCTTCATCTCAGGTTGATACTACAACCAGACGCATTCTGACACTGCCCGTCTGGCAAAATGATCAGGCTTGGCTTCCAAATTGGATTCTTCCACTACTACCAAAAAACATAGGGAGGATAAGGGTCCGAAGGTGGACAAAACTGAGAAACACAACAAGGACTCAGGGAAACCTCAGAGCCTGCAGCACGACTCCTCCTGACCTGAGAAGTCCACCTCTCCAAAGTGCCTTCTGTCAGAGCCGATGCATCCCTCAACGGTACCATCTCTCAAATTGCTGTTATCCCAGATTCGTTGGCTGATCCCTCCAGCATCAAGATCACCCTCAACACAACTCATTCAATTCTCTGAGTCAGAGCAAGAGGAGATTGAACTCACTCAACAGTCCTCTCACTCTCGATCCCGAAGCAGAAACAGCCCTACTTCAGACCATGCTCCTGCAGCTACATCTCAACATCGCTGCACAGGAGATGAGCATTGTCAGGCCTCTTGAGGACAGGGTTGCTCCCCTTGATATGGAGCATCCCCCAACCACGATCAATTCCCACCTTTCCAACTGCTGGCACTACTTCCCGTTTCCTGGGACCAGCATATCCTTTACAGTCCACTTTACCTTGGCTTCCACCTTGAGCACCACAGGAATGGGACCAGTGCTCTGGAATTTCCCATAGCTCTTGAGCTTCTCACCAACCCACCCACCACATGGCTTCAGCAACCATTTCTAAACCACCGGTGCAACGGATCGACCTTGAGGTAGCCATTCCAGCCACTTGACCAAATGAATTGAACAGTGTGCCCTGACCACATCTCAGTTCTCACCTCTGACACTTGCCCTGGAAGTTCTATCAAGCCCCCATCTGCTAGAACCTTCGCACATTGACAGTTCTGTTAGCTCCCCCGAGGGCAAGTCTGATCAGGGAAGATTCAGGCCAACAAACCTCAAACACCAATCCGTCTCCTGCACCATGAGTAACAGATGGCCTCCCAATCTCCCACTCTGAAGATCTCAAGTCATATGGAAAATTGATTAAATGCATGACCCATACCTTGGCCTCAACCCACTGTCACAGACACTGTGTTTGATATTATCTAATTGGACACCTCTACCACTATCGCACTGTCAGTAACGATGGTCATGCTTCAGATGGCAAAAGCTTCATGGACAAAACTGGCCTCCACACCTGTTTCATCTAAATGACTCAACCATATGTATTAAGTTCAGGAGCCCAGTGCCGAGTTTCTATTCTCTCACCCAAACTGATCTCCACCATTGTCTCCTCCTCATCCAAACCCCATCAAGCCCACTCAACACCAACTGACAAGGAAGGGGAAAAGCTGGATGCCCTCAGTTGGAAGTTTTATTTCATGGGATCCTTAGGAATTAAAGTCACCAACTACACTGCCTGCATGGGAAGATACCAATATGCCCTGTGGGAACAAAACAGGGGTGCACTTACCTGTAACTGCTGTTCATCGAGTGGACTTCTGTGCAGGCACACATGGGATCTGCGCAGGCCAGCCAACGGAGAGGAACTAGCAAGCTTCTTATAAGAATTTTCTAGACTCCCAAGAGTGCAGGTCCCCCCTCCCACTCACAGTGACTTCGCGCCCAAAAATCACGTGATGTGGGAGGGGCCAACACTCGTCCCACAGTTCTCCTAGGCCGCCAGGTAAGAAAAAACACAGGCAACTGAATGCAGACCACAGCGGGGAAGGAAGGAGGGATGTGTGCCTGCACAGAAGACCACTCAATGAACAGCAGTTACAGGTAAGTGCAACCCTGTTTTCATCATCGTGGCTTCTGTGCAGTCCCACATGGGAGAATAGCAAGAAGAAATATACCAACCAGAGGAGGGTGTGGGCTGATTCAGAGAAAAATTGATTGAAGTATCGCTCTCCCCACAGATGCCTCACTCCTCAAGTGGACATCCATAGCGTAGTGCTTCATGAAGGTCGATGGCATTGACCATGTTGCTGCTTTACAAACATCTTCCAGAGGCAGTGGCGCCATGAAGGCTGCAGAGGAGGCTTGAGCTCAAGTGGAATGAGCTGAGATGTCCAAGGGACAGGAAACCCCTGACCCCCCGTAGGCAGTTTTAATTGTGGAGACAATCCACCTAGAGATGGATTGTGCCGAGGCTTTTTTACCCTTATTGGGACTTCGGTAACAAAGAAATAAATTTCTGTCGATGCAAAATGGTTGTGTTCTCTGTAGGTAAAAAAGTAAGGCCCGTGTCACATCTAACGTGTGTAGACGTTGATCTGCTGCCAACTGCGGCTGTGGGAGAAAGGTGGGTAGGACAATATCCTAACTCATGTGAAACCTAGAGACAACCTTAGGTAGGAAACCAATGTGTGTTCTAAGAACTACCTTATCATTATGAAACTTTAGATAAGGAGGGTCACATGACAATGCCCCAAGTTCACTCACCCTCTGGGCAGAAGTGACTGCCACTAAGAACGCTGTTTTAAAAGAAACCCAGGACACGTCTGTAGAAGCCAAGGGCTCAAATGGTTTATGGGTAAGCGCAGTAAGAACCAATGACAAACACCACTGTGGGGTTGGGTGTACAGCAGGAGGGTAAAGATTACACAAACCTTTTAAGAAATGTTTTGAGTCATGTGCAGAGTAAACCGTGGAACCCTCTACCTCATCATGATAAGATGCAATAGCTGCCAAATAAACCTTAATGGATGAAGGCACCAAACCTTCGTCCTTCAACTTCAAAAGAAATTCAAATATTTTGGCCAGTGGACAGGACCTAGGCACAAGATCCTGAGAAACAGTCCAAGTAGAAAATTTTGACCACTTCAAAGTGTAAGATTTTCATGTAGACTGTTTTAGGGCCGATTCCAGTATGAGAGACACCGTAGGATCCATATACGTCATGGGAGTATCAGCCAAGCTGCAAGCTGAAGGTGGGTCAGTTCTTGGCGAAATCCCGCACCATGCAGTGACACAGCCGGGACGCCTGAGAAAGTCCAATGAACCCCCCCCCCCCGGATAGGTTCCAAAGCAGGGGAAACCACGTCCTTCTGGGCCAGAACGGGGCTACCAATATGCATGCCGACCTGTCCCTCTTCAATTTCGTTAACACCCTGGGAAGAAGTGCAATAGGAGGGAAGGCATAGGAGAGGGTGCCTGTCCACAGAAATTGGAAGGCATTCCCTAGGGACCCCGCCCCTACCCCAGCCCGGGAGCAATAGGCAGGGCATTTCGTACTGGCCTCCAAAGCAAAGAGGTCCACCGATGGGAAACCCCATTGTTGGAAAATAGCCTGGAGCGAGGGATATGGGAGGGACCACTGCGTGATGTGCTGACCTTCCCTGCTTAACCTGTCTGCGAAGACATTTTGGATGCCTGCAGTTTGAATGGCTTGTATGTGCATGTGATGAGCTATGGCGAACCGCCGAATGCGAGTGGCCTTGGTACAGAGCCTCATGGAGCCAGTGCCTTCCTGTTTGTTTATGTAAAACATGGCTGTGGTGTTGTCCGTAGCCAAAAGCACCTGTCGCCCTCGAAGGAGGCCTGCAAAAGAACGGAGGGCTTGTTTAATGGCTCTGAGCTCCAATATGTTGATATGCAGCGAGGCCTCTGACTCGGTCCAAAAGCCATGTGCGGTAAACTCTCCGCAATGCGCACCCCATCCCGTTAGGGAGGCATCTGTGAAGACCTGGACCGAATGAGACCGAGTGCCCAGTCTCATTCCAGCAGTCAGGTGGTGGGTTGAGGACCACCAAGACAGGGAGCGTATCACTGACCTAGGAACTGTCAGCTTTGTCCAAGGGGACTGAGTGAAGGGTGAATAGTGTCTGATAAACCAGTTCTGTAGTGAGCGGAAATTTAACCTAGCATGCGGTACCACCGCTGTCGTGGAAGCCATGTGCCCCAGTAGGATCTGGAGATACCTGACGGACACAAATCTGTTGTGTGACATTTGTCGTACCAGCCGTACCAACCGGTCCACCCTGTGTTCGGGAAGGAAAGCCCGCCCTCGAGAGGAATCCAAGACTGCCCCAACAAACTCAACAGATTTTGTAGGGTACAATATGGATTTCTCAGCATTAACCATGAGACCCAATTCCTTGAAAAGTTTGAGGGTGTACTGCAACTGTTCCATCAGTGCATCAGGAGAGTTGGCTACGAACAACCAATCATCAAGATACGGGTAAAGTACACAACCTCTAAGGCGGAGGTGGGAGACAACCACCGACATTACCTTAGTAAAGACCCTGGGTGCAGAGGATAGGCCAAAAGGCAATACTGTGTACTCTAGTATACGGCCCATGTAGACAAACCTCAAGTAGCTCCTGAAATCTGGATGTATTGAGACATGAAAATACACATCTTTGAGGTCAATAATAGCAAACCAGTCCCCATTCCCCAACAAGGGTAAGATTTTGTGCAAGGAAAGCATCTGGAATCTCGAAACCGACAAGAACTGATTAAGTTCCCAAAGGTCCAATATGGGCAGTCAGGTGGTGGGTTGAGGACCACCAAGACAGGGAGCGTATCACTGACCTAGGAACTGTCAGCTTTGTCCAAGGGGACTGAGTGAAGGGTGAATAGTGTCTGATAAACCAGTTCTGTAGTGAGCGGAAATTTAACCTAGCATGCGGTACCACCGCTGTCGTGGAAGCCATGTGCCCCAGTAGGATCTGGAGATACCTGACGGACACAAATCTGTTGTGTGACATTTGTCGTACCAGCCGTACCAACCGGTCCACCCTGTGTTCGGGAAGGAAAGCCCGCCCTCGAGAGGAATCCAAGACCGCCCCAACAAACTCAACAGATTTTGTAGGGTACAATATGGATTTCTCAGCATTAACCATGAGACCCAATTCCTTGAAAAGTTTGAGGGTGTATTGCAACTGTTCCATCAGTGCATCAGGAGAGTTGGCTACGAACAACCAATCATCAAGATACGGGTAAAGTACACAACCTCTAAGGCGGAGGTGGGAGACAACCACCGACATGACCTTAGTAAAAACCCTGGGAGCAGAGGATAGACCAAAAGGCAATACTGTGTACTCCAGGATACGGCCCATGTAAACAAATCTCAAGTACTTCCTGAAAGTCGGATGTATGGAGATATGAAAATATGCATCTTTGAGGTCAATAATAGCAAACCAGTCCCCATTACCCAACAAGGGTAAGATTTCGTGCAAGGACAGCATCCTGAATCTAGAAACCGACAAGAACTGATTAAGTTCCCGAAGGTCCAAAATGGGCCTTTTGCCCCCACTTTTTTATCTATGGCAAAATACCTGGAATAGAAGCGGTCCCCAGCAGTCCCCATAAGAACCTCTGAAACTGCCCCTTTCTCAATGAGGGATGCGAGTTCTTGAGTGAGAAACTCGGAAGCAGCAGTTCCAGTATGTTTTGGTGTTTGGTACGGGGGCAAAGAGGCAAATCTCAAACAGTAGCCATACTTTATTATTGATAACACCCATGAACTCTTAGTAATGTTACACCAGGAAGCATAGAACCAGGACAATCTGTCCAAAAAGATGGGCATTCCTACTAGTCAGGGAGCCCCAGAACCTCTGGGCAGCTGGTCCCCCGGGAAAGAAACAAAGGTCTTATTCCTACCCCTATTCTGCCTCCGCGACTGGGGTTGTTGAGGGAACGGCTGACGTGCCGTGTTTTGGAACTGCAGGTAGGGTTGATAAGGTGGTCTGTATCCCTGGTAGCAGGGATACTTAGCAGAACCATAGCGTCTAACAGACGGTTGCCAATACATTTGTTTAGAAGGTTGTTGAGACGTTGAAGCAGAAATGCCCAACGTCTTGGCTTGCAGCTTGTATTTCTTCAATTTCTCTAAGACATCATCGGTCTGGTTGCTAAACAATTCATGTCCCTCAAAGGGGAGATCCTCTAATTTTGACCTGGTATCAGGGGGTAAAGTAGAGGCCCTGAGCCATGAGTGGCGTCGCATAACTAGGGCAGATGCCATCGCTCTACCATGGCAATCCGCGTTATCACTGGCAGCATTTAGTTGCTGTTTGCCCAATGCCACTCCTTCTGTAAGCATTGCCCTGGCTAAAGGACGCTTGTCCTCCGAGAGGAGCTCTAAGTATACAGCTATCTTCTCCCAGAGCAGCATCTGGTAACTGCTCATAATAGCTAAGTGATTAACCACTCGCAGACCAATGGCACACGAAGAATATATCTTGCGCCCTATTGCATCTAGTTTCTTCCTCTCCTTATCCGAGGGGAAAGTCTTTGAACCAGAATGTCTTTTAGCTGGCAGCACCTCAGCTATCATCGAATTAGCTTTAGGGTGCTGAAACAAAAAAGCACAGTCACTGTCCTTCACTGTAAAGATTTTCAAGCTTTCTGGAGGAAGCTGGAACAGATGCAGGCTACGCCCAGGCAGACGTGATGACCTCTTGGATTCCCGGAAGGAATAGGAGGGTGACAGGACCAGCTTCAGGATCAAAGAGAACTTTCATAAGAGGGTCCTTTGTCTGAGGTTTCATAGCCAAATACTCATGGTTAAGAGCCTTTGCCATTTGAATGAGCAGTTCAACATAGGGCATGTTGGTCTCATTCAGCAAAGAGGAGCAGGCGCCTTTACCCAGATCATTGCGTGGAGGCAGGGATCCCGGCTCCGAGTCGCAGTCGGACGTTTTCCCAATCTCACCGTCTGAGTCTGAGAGCAGCGAGTCGTAGTTAAGCCGCTGCCGCCACTTCTGTAGACCTTGGAACTTGTCTCGCATTGAGCAAGAGACTGCATAGCACTGCCCAGGGAATGGGGGATCCCATGCACCACAGTCTGCCAGCATCATCATGGGCACTGGGTACCACAGAGTCGAGCGCGCACGGCAGGAGTTGCTAGAAGGGCGCCTCGGCAGCGAGGGAGTTAACAGCTCGACATCAGAAGACGATCGGGAGAGGGAGTGACGCCTCAACGCCAAAGGCTAGAGCTCTGGCAGCGGAATGTTTATCTGCAATGACAGCGTACGGCGCTGAGGGGAGCTTGGCCCCTTGTCACGCGGCAAAGACTGGCAGCTCCCTGAGCCATGTCGCTCCCAAATCTCACCGGTCGAAAGCAGCTCTGATCAGGGGGTTGGCGACAATGTGATTTCAGCAGCAGACGGTGCCGATCACTTTCTCGTCCACGAACGCGGGCGGTGCTTCAGATGAGGAGGTCCCCGCACTGGGGAGGGCGACACAGCCTGCCTTCCGGCCGAAGTCGGAGGCTTGTTCCCCGGATTATTTAGAGGTGAACCCGGAGTCAACTTTTTAGTCTTTTTAGTCTTTTTTCTCGGGGGTTCAGAAAGCGCCCTGGATTCCTTGTCAGTCACTGGTTTCAGGGAAGGCGCGGAGCGGACCTAGGGAGGCTTTTCAGACATAGAGGCTTTCTCAGATGGAGCATCTATGGTGCCCCGAAGAGCCTGCTCCTAGAGGGCGGCTTTAAGGCATGCTGCTCTGCCCTCTCTCGTCTTTGGTGTCAAGCAGTGACAAGGCCAGCAAGTGCCGGTGTAACAGGCCGGATTAACCCCCCGGCCAGACTAACCCCGGGGTTACTCTGGCCTAGCCCATTCACCGCCCGGCCAGAGAAACCCCGGGGTTACTCTGGCCTAGGCTAGAATAACCCCCCCGCCAGATTAACCCCCCAGGCCTGCTTTCTGGGGCTGTTGTCTTTTCCTACTAAGAGAGATACTTCCCCAATAACCAGAGAGAACCACCTTCTGTTGCCAGAGGCGCTGCCTTTTACTCTTGGGAAACCCCAATACCGAGGGCACCCCACTTATAATCTGCAGTCAACAACAGAGCATGCACTTTATCTTGGAAACAAGCATGATCATTTTGATGTTGTCATTAGTGTTTAGCTTTGAATAATTATATCTCTGTGGGTACATGGTAGCCTACAATAGCATTTGTCCATAAAGCAGGCATGGTCCCTGTTTTGTCTATTAGGGTAAAAAGGGTGGTCAGAGTGAACATCAAGTCTAATGCTTTTACTGTTGGTTTTTTTCCTGGTTGAAGTAATAAAATTCTATGTGTGCAGAGTTCTAAGACTGAAGTCAATCAGCTTTCTCATGTGACTTACCTGTCTGTCTCTGCTCTACCATTTCTTTCTTTCTTTCTTTCTTTCTTTCTTTCTTTCTTTCTTTCTTTCTTTCTTTCTTTCTTTCTTTCTTTCTTGCTTGCTTGCTTGCT
>NW_015170355.1:120809-121631 GCF_001447785.1 Gekko japonicus | reverse complement strand
GGGGGGAGGTGAATCTGGCCTGTTACAGCCGGCCAGATTAACCCGGGGTTACTCTAGCCTAGGCCAGAATAACCCCTCAATAACCCCTCCGGGGTTATTCTAGGCTAGGCCAGAGTAACCCCGGGGTTACTCTGGCCGGGGGGTTAATCCGGCCTGTTACACTGGTATTATGGCCCTCCCCTAGGCACGGGAGACAGGAGGAGTGTTCATCCATCTGGGCCATTTTCGCTCCACACTGCTCACACTTTTTAAAAAACGCTCTGAATTCAGAGGATTTTACTTCAGAAAAGTTTCCTCACAGGACGTCCAAAGAAGCTATTACTTTCAAGTCCTCTCTCACCGGCAGCAAAAAGTGAACTGAAGGATGAGTGCTGGCCCCTCCCACATCACGTGATTTTTGGGCGCGAAGTCACTGTGAGTGGGAGGGGGGACCTGCACTCTTGGGAGTCTAGAAAATTCTTATAAGAAACTTGCTAGTTCCTCTCCATTGGCTGGCCTGCGCAGATCCCATGTGGGACTGCACAGAAGCCACAACGATGAACTTTCTGATACTATTGCAATTCTCCCAGAGGACAAACATTCAGCTACTAGATGTATTCAAAAGAAGGGAATGCTCCTGGCAAAATAACAACTAAACTCCTTAAAGCACAGTTTGCACGTCTTCACAAAAACTCTAACACCAGCTATCACACTTAGACACAGGGGTCATTTCCTGCAGGAGCGCACAGGAGCGGAGCTCCGGCAGTAAAGGGCCCAGGGGGTGGTCACATGCAACAAGCCCCGCCCCTGCTCCTTCTCTCCCTCTTTCTTTCCCTCTTTCCC
>NW_015170355.1:120187-120629 GCF_001447785.1 Gekko japonicus | reverse complement strand
TGTGTGCATCCCCCCCACCAGCTACCAACCCAAAACTGGCACCTTTAAGACCAAGTTTTATTCAGGTACAAGCTCTCCTTCCTCTACGAGGGCTGATCTGTGCGTCCCCCCCCCCGAATAGCTAGCAATCCAAAACAGTCCAGTGGAGCCTGAGCAGTGGGTGTTGCCTTCTGACACACTTCCGGTGACATCAGGGGGTGTGGCATATGCAAATAGGTTATTCTAATGAGCTCCTGCACCTCTTTTTCGACGAAATGTCCGCTGCTTAGACATCATGTGTAGTTTCGCTTCACATCCATACAGCGAGACACTAGATCATATGTGAAAGGTTTCACTTTTGATAGTGATTGTCTCTTCAGTTTGACTACAGACACAATCCTGAAAGAGATGGACAAAAGCATCAAAACCTCTCGTAATTTAGGAGTATGATCATCATCCCGCT
>NW_015170355.1:104412-120176 GCF_001447785.1 Gekko japonicus | reverse complement strand
AAAACAAGTCCTGGACCAAACCTTGGTCCAAACATCCATTCAACAGACAATCATCTGATCAACCCTGGTGTCCCAGATCAAGCCAGAATTCATCTATTCTAGACTATCTTATGGCATGAAACGCAAGTCTCCCCCTCCCCCTCACAACCCAATAGATTCAAGGATTCTAGGAAGCCTTTTACTCCATAATCTATCAATCACCCCCCCCACCATCACCCCTCCTCCTTACCCGCCTGCCTACACCCTTACTTACCAGCTTGGAGGCAGATCACATCAGACAGGTGGGTCCTTTCGATCATCTAGGAGGGTTATGCAATAGAATTTGTCCAGGTACCGTCCATGGCCGGCTCACCACAGACATTATCATATCAATTTCTTGGAACTTCTGGCAGTGAGACATGCTCTCCAATCCTTCTGCCCATTTATCTCAGTGAAAGTGGTCTCCATTCTCATGGACAACACTACTGCTCTCAGTTACATCAATTGGCAAGGGGGAACGGTTTCCAGGAACCTTTGCAGTCTCACCATGTAGATATGGGCCAGCGACACCTTTCTTGTTGTCACTCACCTGCCAAGGATTCAGAATGTGGAAACTGACCTCCTGAGTAGGAGAAGGGCATTCCTCCACGAATGGGAACTCAATTGGGCTTACCTCCAACTGGTCTTCTGCTCTTGGGGCTATCCATGAGTGGCTTGCTGTCAGATCCTGAGTCATCTTTTCTTTCCCTGCCTTCAAATAATGTGGTGTCTCAAAGTTGTCCACATTTTTTTCCCCATGTACCAGGTTCCATCCTTGGCATCTCCAAAGTGTCTCATAATTGTCAAAAATCCTTTAAATTTATTCATCTATTTTCAATGGTGATTTACTCTACAAGCGAAAGTAAAAATTCTCTGGTCTGCTGTCTTGTTCACCAATGACAGGTTTCCTACAATTCTTTTCACTCCTTTGTCACTTTGTGGGCTCAGACCCAAGATCTTCCCCACCTTTCCTCTAAGGAGAGGTTGCCTGTCTTCCCATTAATTGGATTATTCAGTTCAGTACTAACTTGGGACAGAAAAAGGGTGCTATTTTGAATGAGTCTTATGTGTTAAGGAGGACACCTGAAGCCTATGTTCAGGTCCAGGTCTAGTGACCCTTGTGAGGCTGCTATATTGTTTTCCCTGCCCTGTTGATAGCCAGTTGCTAATCCTTTCAAGGGCGGCTCTTGACTCTTTTGGTCTCTGGTTTTCTGACAACTCTAACGGTTTGTGCTTTGAACTTGGTTTCCCAGTTGGTTTGCTTGCGTGGCTCTTGACTTTGGTTGATCTCCAGCACCACCGTCAGTGAACTTACCAACTTTTTCTTTCTTGTCTCAATTTCCTCACAGCAGCAGTTTCTGGCATTTCCCCCCATATATATAGGTGATACCATTGGTGTATATGTCACCCTTTAGGGGACACCCACATTTGTGGGTTTTTTCCCTTTCTGAAACAGAGCTAATGTATATCATTCTGGTGGTCTCAGCATTTCTTTTGACTCTAAGCCTCTGGAAGTTAGTGTGATCTCAAATGCCACCTCCCCTATAGTGTGGGGCAAAAGGAAATACTTTTTACAGAGTGTGATTAAAATGTGGGATTCATTGTCAGAAAATGTAATGATGGCAGGAATAGACATCTTTAAAAGGGGTTAGATAGATTCATGCAAGATGGGTCTATCGTTGCCTGCTAGCCATGGTGACTGAGGGGAACCTCAACATTCAGAGGCAGCCTCTGAATCCTAGTGTCAGGAGGCTACATCAGGGGAAGGTCTCAGTCTCTATGCCCTGTGTTGGCCCTCCATAGGAACTGGTTGGCCACTGTGTGGGACCGGATGCTGGACTAAATGAAACACTGGTATGACCCAGTACAACTCTTCTTATGACCCAGCTGTGGGTATGTATCTCCCAGTCACTCCTGGTCTTCTGCAAAATTCATTTAACTTTTAGTGCAAACATGCTTACATAATCATGGAATGGACTATAATTATGTTTTTCTTGACTAATGGGGACCAAATCCCAGATACTCTGATTGAAGACCTGGGCTATTTGGCCTTGCCCCACAATGGAACATTCTGTGCCCTGTCGTTTTTGCTCCTTTCCTGACAGGGACCCCTGTCATTGGAGAATGGCTTTCTACTCCCTCGGCAGAGTAATCTCTTTTTATGTTTTTTCTCTGGCTGTTTTGGTGTGCAGATTGCTCTCTAAACTGCACAAGGTTCATTTATGGTGCATGCTATCCATCCTTTCTTTGGCCACATCATGCCTGCTTCACTGCTTTTCATTGTTACAATGCAGATCTACTCATTCTTCTCACTCCTGCTGATGATTTCAGTAGTTTTGATCAGCTTGTTTCCTGCATTGTAGCAGTACCCTCAGATTTCTTTGTGGCAAGCACCACTCCTTCACTACCATGTCTTGCACCTCTAAATGGGAAAGGGTTTCTACTGTAACAGCTTTTGGACCCTGCTTCTTATGCTGTTCATTATGTTTTGGCCACTAGTTGGGGCTCAAGCTCTCCTAACTTTGGTCTTCCTTATTGGGAAACTGTATACTCCAGAAGCTTCAGAAGTTTGTTGGATCAGTGAAAAGAGTACAGGCATCCAGTAGACAGTAAGCTGCACTCACCATCTTCACAGGAGGGAAAAAGCCCCAGTGTTCCTGTCCAGCACTAGCTTTGGCTGAGCTCAGCCCTTTCTAGGTGTGAGCAAACGCACAACCACTGAGGAGACTTAAATCATCTTTATTTCACTCCGCATGCATTCAAAAAGATCATTACTCACGATCTAAGCTGATGGATGGGTGGAATAGTTACATCTTGTGATTCAGATCAATTCTATAGCCGTGGTGAGAAAGAGATGGGTTTCCCCTCTCCTTGTGGTAAGTAAAGGTAAAGGTTCCCTTGCTCGAAAGCCAGTCGAATCCAACTCTAGGGTTGCGGTGCTCATCTCCGTTTCAAAGCCAAAGAGCCAGCGCTGTCCAAAGACGTTTCTGTGGTCATGTGGCCGGCATGACTAAACACCAAGGTGCATGGAATGCTGTTACCTTCCCACTGAAGTGGTACCTATTTATCTACTTGCAATTTCTTGCTTTCAAACTGCTAGGTTGGCAGGAGCTGGAACTAGAGACGGGAGCTCACTCCGTCATGCGGCACACTCGGGTCTCGAACTGCTGAACTACTGACCTTCCACAGCCTGCAGTTCAGTGTCTTAACCACTTGAGCCACTGCAGCTCCTTCTCCTTGTGGTAAGGATACACAAAAGAAACAGAAAAGAACTATAAAATTCCTATCTTCGTGCCTCTGAGCTCAGGAAATTACCCTTAATGAGCCAGAGGGATGCTTTTGTGACACCTAACTGAGGACTACAATTCTCAGGGGCAACTGCTCTTCAAGATACACAGCAGTTTTACTAAACTACTATTACCTACAGTTAACGCTGACTGGGGGCAGCACACCCAGTGTGTATGACACTGATATGTACAATAATCTCAGGCCCAGATGGACTTCCACCTGACTTGTTTAAAGACCACCTAGACTGGTGGGCTTCTCCTCTGACCACCCTTTTTACCCTAATAGACAAAACAGGGACCATGCCTGCTTTATGGACAAATGCTATTGTAGTTCCAATTTTCAAAAAAGGGGTCCCAGGAAACTACCCAGGGAACTACCACCCAATAAGCCTGCTTTCAATAGTGGGCAAGCTTTATGCAAGGCATCTGTCAGATAAACTGACCTCCTGGATTGCAGATCAAAACCTTCTGGAAGCAGAGCAGGTTGGTTTCTGCACAGGCAGCACAACATTAGACCATTGCATAACTCTTGCCCACTTGGTGGAGAAATATACTGGAGCAGCCCGAAGAAAACTATTCTGTGTTTTCCTTGACTTAAAAAGGGCCTTTGATTCAATTCCCAGGAATCTCCTGTGGGTTAAATGGAATAGGATGGGAATAGATAAATGACTACTCTTCCTTATCTGGAAACTATACTCCTCTACTAGCTGTCAAGATATAGAAATTTAGGTTCACTAACACCTAAGATCCTCATAAACCAAGGAGTCAAACAAGGTTGCATTTTGGCACCTTACTTATTCAATCTATTTTTGAATGACTTGGACTCCTCACTGCGTGTGATTGACAGCCACTGCCCCAAACTGGGTCTCCAACATCTATATATCTTGTGTGTTCGGATACTTATTTCTGCAGATCTGGGGCACATGGAGGGTAAAGAGGTTTTTCTGCACACTTGGGGCAATCTCCAGGTGTGTAGAAAAATCTAAAAGGTTTTAAAAAGTGTAGGGAGAATACTTAAATCCCCCCCCCAAAGTAAAACATGCGTGCTTACTGAGCTGCGGGAAAAGCAGCTCCACTGCTAGGACCACTGGGGAAAGCTGTTGGAGCCACAAGTTAACCCACGGTGGCAATACCCATCCGAGCTGCTGCTTGGCCTGCCGTAGCAAGACCCGTCCATGTTGCTGCAGGAACCATCCCCAAAACTGCCAGTAAACAGGAGGATGGTAGGGGGACTCCGGGGGCCACCGTTCTTCTCCCCCCTCCCCCCACAGCTGGAGTCCTGCACCCCATCAGTGGCCACCGTGGGCTCCTACTCAAAGGAGCAGCACTGGAGGAGTGGCTAAGCTCAGTGGGCATGCAAACAGCACTAAGCGGCCGCTAGGTGGGCTGCCCCGCCAGCTTTTTGCCTCATATACTTTCCCTCCCTTTTTGTTAGGTGAGGGAGAGGAGAAAGCAGTACTGGCAGCAGGAGCAGTGGCACACAGGAGGAGCAACCAAAGCCAGCCAGCCACCACCTGCCCCACCTGCCTCAACCATGTCGGAGAGGGCTCAGGCTCCAGCAACATTTTGTTGCGGGTCCCCTCTTGTATCCCTCTATTACTATATGCAGACGATGCTGCAGTATTGTCTTGTACCCAGAAGGGCCTTAAGCACCTTTTATCTGCATTTACATCTTACTGCAAGAGCATAAGAGAAGCCAATGCTGGATCAGGCCAATGGCCCATCCAGTCCAACACTCTGTCACTGTTACGCCAACTACTTTATTTACAGCAGATGGCTAACTAAATTTAATGTGAGCTCTGGCCAACGTTTACGGAGGTCGTGTCTGAACACAGAGTTCCAGTGATGGAGACGAGATGGGTGTTTTTCCAAAACAAATTGTCTTTTATTGAGCAGTATCCAAGTCACATACACGCAAAATAATCAGTCTCACTTTCACATGCACTCAAGGTTCCTTTAGAATTACAGAAAGACATCAAAAATAGTTTCTTATTTATTTGGAGGTAGGTAGGACAATCTGATTATACTTGCCTGTTTCAGAAGTCTTGTCTGTTGCAATGTAAGAATAGGGGAGAAAGTAATACCATGGGGCTTTAACTAAATCACACTTGCTAGAACCAGCCAGCAAGCATGGGCCTCTTTGGCTGCAGTCCAAGAGATCTTAAAGTAGACAAAGGGATTGCTGGATAGAAAGCTGGACCTTAGGGGTGGTAAAGAAGATAGAGGTCGCGGAGAAGGGAGGTGGCTAGCAAAGACCTAGGGCCTTTACTTTTATAGTTGAATCTCCAGGTGGGTGGCACCGTGCCAAACTGTAATCCCACCTACTTACAAGTCCATCCCATAACTTCCCTCATTGGTTCATGTAGAAAGGGGCAGGTATTCTATGGGTTGGGCCAGTATTTGAAATTCTGCACTCTATCTCATGGAACACCATCTGGTCAGGTGAAATTTCTTCTGCTTGGTTGTTGTCTCTGCTCACAATGGCTAACATGTGCTTCCCCTTCCCATAAGGCTTTGAGCTGAATGTGTGCAAGCTACATTAACATGAAATGTGGGCAAGTGTTCCCTATGTGAATTCTCTCTCACAGTAGGTGATGCAAACAGCTTCCTTTGGCCTATGGTATACAGATGTGTGCACAGTCCATGTATTGCGTGTGTAGCAGATATAAAACCATAAATTAGTCCATTTCTCAACAGTCACACAGTGGCCAAAAATATCAGGTGCCATCAGGAGGTCCAGCAGTGGGGCCAGGACACTAGAAGCCCTCCCACTGTTGCCCCCCCCCCAAGCACCAAGAATACAGTGCATCACTTGCCCCAGACTGAGAGTTCCTATCTATACCTTGTGATTAATAGCCACCTCTGCTCCATATTCCTTATTGGTAACAATTCTTTATTGGTAAACTTTGAAAAATCTAAGATCTTGGCGCATAAACTTTTGATGTCACTATCAAACAGGTGAAATATTTTAAATACCTGGGCGTTCTCTTCCAGTATAACATCAGCTGGACAGGCCAGAGGAAACAAATGCAGCCTATCCGCAACTGTTAGGTTTTTTTACGTGAAGGGCAACCAATTTGTTCCCGCTGCTGTACAAGTCTTTAACACCAAGTCCGTGTCCCAAATTCTGTATGGGATCCCCATCTGGATCTGCTCCTTTAATCAACATGTTGAGCAGACTCAGGCAATGTTTTTGCAGCATATTTTAGGAGTGCCAAATTGTGCAAGCTATGCAGCCATGTGCCTGGAGACAGGACAACATTTTCTTGGGATAAAAGCCTGGCTATCAGCTTTAAAATTTTGGTTACATCTCCACTTCAGAACAAAATCCAATAGCTATATTCACCTCCTATTGTCAAGGCACATTTACATCCAACTGGACAAACTCAGTTCTGAACAAAATACAATCTATTGGCATTTCTCTTGACTCCCTGCTTCTGCCAGGTGAATCTCAAATTTTTAGGTCCTTGAGGCAGAGAATGTTCGATACTGAAAAGCAAACTCTCTGTTCTGGACTCACCCCTTCTCCTCTGAAGTTTAACATAACTTCGAGAAATGGGCTTATAGATGATTTTTTTTTTTACAACTCACCGCTCCATCACTAAGATGAGCTTTTATGTTCGCATGCTTTGATGCCCTACCGTCAGAGGTCCTTTATGGTAGATTTGCCAATACCTTGAAACCTTGAAAGGACCTGCCCATATAACAGCAGGAACCCAGAATCGATTGCTCACATCTTGCTCAGCTGTGAATTTTATAATCGGATTTGGGATGTTCTAATCAGCCCCCTCCTGCACGATAAGCATAGTCTATCTGAAGAGAGTCTTATATCTTTCCTTTTATCAGATCTCCACCCTCACATTACTTTCTCAGTAGCACGATATCTCTCTATTGCTATGAGAGTAAGAGAATATAAGGTCAACACTCTGGTGGGTTGACTGTTTTACATTTACATATTTTTATTTGCATTTCAAAATGTGATCCATGTTGTATTTTATCTATGCCAATAAACGTTGACTGACTGACTGACTTTGTAAAGGTTTGATCTTGGTCAACATGGAGATTATTTCCCAAGGCTACACCTTTTGAAATGCTGACAATACCAAACAAGTTCATTCATTTGCTGAGGTTTTAGTGCCTGACAAAACACAATTGCCATCAGAGTGTGGAATCACTGGAGAATGTAAAATTTGAATTTACCATGAATTTTCTTTCTCAGTGATTGTGGGATAGGGCATCTTCCCACCCTTAAAAGACAAACATCAGAAACCTCAGGACTGGATTTGTTTCTTTGAGACAGCCAGTGTATGTCACTACAGGTTTAGACAACAAGAGTCTAGCAGTATGTCTTTTCTCTTGTGTCTTTCTTTTCTTACTGCCCACAAACCCTTATAATTTCTCAGCTGGAGGGTGATTTTTTAACATGTTAACGGAGCATGCATAATGGTGGATTTTTCAAGGTTTCAGACTCATCCAAGAGAACTATAATTCAACAGTAGAGTGCTGAACTAGAACCAAGGAGATGGACAGGGGCCTAATTCAGTTTGGAGTTTTGGCACAAGGGTGTGTGTGCGGGGAAGGTAAGCTTCTCTTCCATTTTTCCAACCTGAAATGCAGCTTAAACCATGCTTCCCTTCATTCCATGGTACGGATCTGAACCAAGCCACAGAATGCCTGGTTTTTCAAGAAAAAAATGTAGTTATGCCATTCATAGGACATACATTGTCATGTGTAGTTGAACCCTTGGTCACGATGCTCACTGAGTCAACTTGAGCCAGTCACACTTCCTCAGCCTAACCTACCTCAGGTTGTTGTAAGGATAAAAATGGGATGCAGAGAACCATGTATCATACTCTGAAATTGTTGGACGAAATGAGAGGTTACTGGGAGCATTTGAAGCATTACTTTGGGAAATGGGATGTTGCACTAGATGGACTTTGAGATCTGATTCAACAGGATTCTTCTTACGCTCTGCCTGTAGTAACTCTCATTATATTATTGTTTAAGTTGATTATCTTGTACAATGCTTATGATAATTGCTATCTTGCTAATCTTTTATGACTAAAAGGTGGGATAAAAGTATTTTAACTAAATAGATATTCTCCCCACCCATAGATGCTTCAGTACAGAAAAGAAATAAGTGAAGTATCTGTAACAGCTACCAATGAAGTAACCCTTGAAGTAATGCTGAAAAAGATAATTGGCCTTTGGCAGAAAACTGATTTTCATTTGTCTCCATATCACTCTGAAACATCAACTACTACAGTTATTTCATCTGCTGAAGATATAATGGCTCTTTTAGAAGATTCTCAAGTGACAATTTCAACAATTAAAGGCTCTTCCTTTGTTGGCCCAATAAAGGTAAAATCATTTAGAAACATCTCAGTTGTTTAACTTCAGGTGGTTAGTTCTCATTTTGAAAATCTAAGAGAGCCTAGAAAGAACTAAACCAATTGACTTTGCCAACCCAGGACTCATATTTTACCATCCACAGCATCGTGGGATCTGTGTTAAATATTATACTTTATATGTTAATTTTTACGTTCATGTATTTCTCTCTATTTAGATTTCTTTCTATTAATTCTTTTTCCTTTGGTCTCCAAATGATGGATATGGTACCTCTGGGTTGATCCACCTTCAATATGATTTAACATCTACATGTGCCCCCTTGCCCAGATTGCTTGGAGTTATGGCCTAGGATGTCACCAGTATGCGGATGACACCCAACTCTATCTGATGTTGGGCGGCCAGTTGGGCTCTAGACCAGAAGATCTGGACCGGGCGTTACAAGCCGTGGCTGGTTGGCTTAGACTGAACCGACTGAAATTGAATCCAATGAAGACGGAGGTCCTGTGCTTGAGTTGGGGTGGTCTGGGGGTAGGGATCCCACTCCCAACCTTCGATGGGGTGCCATTGGTGCCAGTGCCAGAAGCTAGGAGTCTGGGAGGGCTCCTGGATTCCTCCTTAAGGATGGAGGCCCAGGTAGCAGCCACTGCCAAGTCAGCCTTTTATCATCTTCAGCTGATCAGGCAGTTGGTTCCCTTCCTCAAACACAATGACCTTACAACAGTGATCCACGCATTGGTCACCTCGAGATTAGACTACTGTAATGCTCTCTACATGGGACTGCCCTTGTCGCAAATCCGGAAGTTGCAGCTAGTGCAAAATGCCGCGGCCAGGCTTCTGATGGGTCTCTCTATGAGGGAACACATCCAGCCTGTCCTGAAGGCATTGCACTGGCTGCCAATAGCATACCGGATTTGTTTCAAGGTGCTGGTTCTTACCTTTAAAGCCCTTTATGGCCAGGGTCCGACATACTTGAGGAACCGCCTTTCCCCATACATACCCCAGAGAGCATTTCAGTCGGGGTCACAAAATTGACTGGCCCTTCCAGGTCCCAAGGACACCAGGCTAGCTGTAACCAGGGCCAGAGCTTTTTCAGTGACAGCTCCATACTGGTGGAATGAGCTCCCAGAAGAGATCAGGGGCCTGCAGGACCTTTTATAGTTTTGCAGGGCCTGCAAGATGGAGCTCTCCCACCAGGCTTTCAACTAGGAGCCGCTGCCACTAACACCACCAACATCGTGGCCAGCATTACCATCTATGCTATTAACATTATAAACTTTACAATAACAGAAGCCTGGTGCCTGGGCTGTTACTGTGCTCGCCGACTAAGTCTGAGATAGACCAATGAACTGAATACCAACTGAACTTATAGAATGTATGAGGCCATCTTTGATAATATATACCAACTGCTAGCACTTTATTATATTGTAAGTTAGTTTTAATCATTTGTTATGGAATGGCTGATGAATTGCTTTTAAATGTTTATGATATTTATTGTTATTATGTTTTTATGATGCTAGCCACCCTGAGCCTGCCTTGGTGGGGAGGGCAGGGTACAAATTTAAGCAAATAAATAAATAATAAGATTTTGCAACCTTTTTGTAGATCACAGTCTTTTAGCTGAAAATCAATAGTTCAAACTATTTCAATTTATAGTACTATGCCATCCTGAATGCATGATAAAGAGATTGTTCTGCTTAGTGAAGTGTATACACAGAGAATTGGTTTGGTTTATTGTTGTTACTTATTGCATATAGAGTCTTGTGGATGCCTGGGATCGTAAGCTGAAGCTCTTTTCTTCTACCATGGCAGAATGGTTGACTTGTCAAAGGAATTGGATTTACCTTGAGCCAATCTTTCATGCTGCAGAAATAAAAAGGTATTGTTAGTGCAACAGTACTGCCTTGCTTATCCGCAAATAACTGAAGTGTCATAGGAGAGCCAAAATTACAGGCTATATCCTGTTCTGTAGTGCAGGGATGCCACAAATTTTACAGTGAACCTTTTTGGCAGATTATGCCCTGTTCGACACTCACAGTCAGACTGTGAGCTGATCGAGGATATATTCAGCTTGCATTGAGCAACTTCAACAGCTGCTGAAAGCGATTGCAGCTGCCTGTTGGTCAGAAGCTGACTCACAGCTGCTTGGGGGATCAGCTGGGGGTGGGGTTCTGAGGTCATAAGAACCTAGGAAGAGTCATGCTGGATCAGGCCCATCTGCATTTTGTTCACCCAGTAGCCATGCTGGATCATACCAAAAGCCCATCAGTGTTTTATTCACCCAGTGCCCAACCAGTTGCCTTTAAGAAGCCCACAAGCAAGATGACTGCAACAGCACCTTCCTGCCTGTACTCCCCAGCATACCTGATACTGGAGGGAGAAGATATCCATCATAGTTGCCATAGATAGCTCCATTCTCCATGAATTTGTCCACCGCTCTTTTAAACTCTTCCAAGTTGGTAGTCATCACCACAGCCTGTGGCAGGGAGTTCCACATTTCAACTATGTGTTGCGTGAAAAGGTACTTCCGTTTGTCTGTCCTGAGTCTCCCACCCTTCACCTTCAGTGGATGACTCTGGGTTCTAGTATTATGGGAGAGGGAGAAAAGCTTCTCCATGTCCATTGTCTCCACACCATGCATAATTTTATAGATCTCTGTTGTGTCTCCCCTTGTGTATGTGTTGTATGTGTTAATTGCCATCAAGTCGCTTCTGACTTATGGCAACCCTATGAATCAATGTCCTCCAAAATGTCCTATAATAATAATATCTTTCGATTTATTAATTGCTCAATCCTGCAGAGCTGCTGGCTCCGAGCAATTTACAGTTACACATATTAACAAGGGACTAACAATGATTCATAGGGGGTAAGAGAGGACAACATATAAATCTTTTAAGTCGCGCACGTTTGCAGCTGACGGGGATTTTGTTTAGCTGTAGACTTAGACGTGTTCCAGATGGCATTCACTTGGCTTGGCTTGATGACGTCAGTTTTTCCAGGGCTGCTTCGAGTCGCAGCATCGCACTGCCACCGCCTGGCCAGATTGGCCCATCGCAGGCTTCTTAATGCCGAAGAGATCTTTCCAGGCTTCCGAGCTTACAAGCTGCACATTCCATTTCGCCGGCTAACACCTCCCCCCACCAGGGGGTTTAGTGTGCCCACCCTCTCTAAGGAGTGGTACCCATTTTATCTACTCACCGAAGCTTTCGAATGGCTGGGTGGACGGCGAGCTGGGGACAAGGCTGGTAGCTCACACCAGCGCGGGCTAGAACTGACAGCAGTTCTGTTCAGTTCAGATGTTACTGTAACAAGAGGATAAATCCTCTGTGCCACCCAGATTGCATAACGCGAGGGTTGCATAACGTGAGGGGCCCGGAGCTTGTGAAATTGGATGCTTTAACGTGGGCGTTGCGTGTTCAGTTTGAGGATCAGAACGCCAGGCCCAAGGAGAGTGTGTTCTTACGCACCCTGATGCAAGGGAAGCGATTGGTGAGAGAATACTCCTTGGAGTTTAAGTTACATACGGCCAAATTGACAGCCATGCTTGGAGTTTAAATTACATGCGGCCAAATTAACAGCCATGCTCAGGTCTTGCAAAATGAGGGCCGTGGCTTCCTTGATTTGAGCGAATCCATCTCATGTAGAAGGAGCGGTGGCGCAGGCAGTAAAAAGCCTGCATGATAATCCATCAACTGCCTTAGGCAGCTCGAGTCCCACCGCGGCCAGGGTGAGCTCCCGGCCCTTGTCCTAGCTCCTGCTTACCCAGCGGTTCAAAAGCCTAGCAAGTACCTGCCTTAGGTGCAGGGGGGCACCCGCCTCCAGTGTAAAGTGGCAACGAAAGAAGAACTATGGTGCTAGCGGCAGGCGACGGCGGTGGAGAGGTGGAGCGATCCGGCAAAAAAGAACATGGCGGCGAGTCGACATCAAGCAGTTGGCGTTCCAGGTAGGGACTGGTCCAGGGTCGCGCCGACACAGCGACGCAGCATGGCCGGAGCCGATCGGACAGAGGCCAGTGCAGCAAGTCGTCGCACAGTCGCGGTCTATGGGAACTTCCCCTGAAGGAGCCGCTGTGAAGCCGCGCTTGAACCACCCCGAGGAAGCCACAGGAATATCAAAAAGCCGGCGGGGTGCCTGGTAGGCAATCACCTTCCCTACATTGTGTGGCTTTAGCTAGGAGCTCAGAGCCTCCGGGATGGAGCGGTATAGAAATTGAATTAATAAACAAATAAATGTAGGGTCTTCCTCTTTTCCTGCTGCCTTCAGCTGTTCCTTTTACGGTGACTCTTATCTTCTCATAACGTGACCAAAGTACGATAACATCTGTTTGATCATTTTAGCTACTAGGGAGAGTTGAAAGTAATATTCAATTACCTTGTCCAGATGACCTCAAATTCAACTCGCCAGGCCCATCCAATGTCGAATTCGAATTCCTGGGGACAGATGCTGAAGACACCACAGATGCCCTTGTCGAAACTCAAGTTGACCAGCAAAGGACCAAAGGGCTTTTGGACCTCCTGCAACGTATAGCTACGGCCTTGGGCATACAGCTTGCTATGTATGCCCCAGTAGTGACTGACATTGTTCAAGATATTGTCTGTGTACCAGCAACTGCTGCATTCCTTCTTTGCTTAGGTAGTACTTCATTATCACTGACCTTGTAGATTGCATGTGTAGTGTCTGGGCATCATGTAACCATGCAGAACCCCAGGATTTGCTTGGCCCAAGACGAGCTGCTATCCATCCCTCCCAAGTACCGGGATTTAGCCAGGGTTTTCGAAGAAGAGGAAGCTGACAAGCTCCCACCCCATAGACACTCAGACTGCAGCATTGAAATATTGCCGGGCCAAAAACTGCCCAAGGTGTGCATTTATGTGATGGGCCCAGCCGAGAAAGATGAACTGCGTAAATTTATCGACAAAAACTTAGCCAGGGGTTTTATCCGACTGGCCTCCTCCCCATTTGCGGCCCCAGTACTGTTTGGGGGAAAAAAGGTTGGGGTCTTGAGGTTGTGTACTGACTATAGAGGGTTGAATGCGGTGTCATCGACCAACGCCTACCCCATGCCTCTGATCAAAGATTTGTTAGCCAAAGCGGCTAAAGGAAAGATCTTTTCCAAGTTAGATCTCCGGGATGGCTACTTCCGGGTCCGCAGAAGGGAGGGGGATGAACATAAGACTGCCTTTAACACGCCACTGGGCCAGTTTGAATACCGAGTTTCAGGGCTTCAGGGGGCCCCTGGGGTCTTCATGAACCTGATCAACGAGGTGTTGCACAAGCATTTGTTCAAGGGGGCTGATATCTTGCTGTACTCCCCTGACCTGCCTTCACATGTGAAATTGGTGAGGGAAGTTCTAACCACATTGCACAAGCCACAAACTGTTTGCAAAATTCTCCAAGTCACACATTGACTTCCTGGGATACCGAATATCGGATAAGGGGCTGGAAATGGACCCGGTGAAGGTGTGGGATGTGCTGGGGTGGGAAACCCCCCACACCCGCCGCCAATTACAAGCCTTCCTTGGTTTTTTGAACTTTAAAGAAATTTCCTACCCAACATTGCCCAGATCAGTTTGCCTCTCACTGACTTGTTAAAAACAAAAGGGAAAGGGCCGGAGGCAACCAAACCGGGGACAGCCCTGGCTTGGAGTAAAGAGTGCCAGGAAGCATTCGAACGCCTCAAAGCCCTGTTCATGTCAGAACCAGTCCCAGCCCACCTCGATGAAAATAAAAAATTCATTGTGCAAGTCGATGCGTCGGACGTGGCCATGGGGGGTGCAATCCTCCAAGAGGAAGAGGATGGATTAATGCATCCTTTAGCATACGTGTCGAGGAAGTTCAATGACATGGAGCGTAACTGGTCGGTGTGGGAGAAAGAGGCAAAGGCAATCTGCCTTGCGCTGGCTACCTGGCAGCATTAGCTGGAGGGAGCACGGGTTCATTTTGAGGTGTGGACTGATCACAAGAACTTGGAAATGCTAAAAACGCCTTGCAGCCTCAATGCAAAACAGATCCGGTGGGCTGACTTCTTTTCCAAGTTTCAGTTTACGCTTCACCATTTCCCGGGCTCTGCAAACTCCCTCACTGATGCCCTGTCCCGCCTCCCACAACACGACAGCCAAAGGGAGGTCATCTTGGACTCAGTGTTCACGCCTTCCCACCTGGGCGGAGCGGTGACTACACGTAGCCAGGCAGGGCTGTCCTTGTCCCCTATGTGTAGTCACCGACTCCCCGGGCCCCACCACCGGCTGAAGCGGGCGGGTACATTTGGCACAGTAAATTCACCTCCGCCTTCTCAGAGAGTGACAGGGCGGTGGTGGAGGCAGAAGGGGATTTCGAACCAAACTATTTGTTCCACTCTCCCTGCGGGGGGGAGTACTGCACGCAGTGCACTACACGAAGCTGAATGGCCACCCCGGGTTTGTTAAATCCCTTCAGCTCATGACATGACAATTCTGGTGGCCGCAAATGCAGAAGGATTTGTCTTCGTTTGTGAAATCATGCTTAATTTGTGCCATGAGTAAACCCCGACCGGGGAAAACTCCAGGATTACTGCATCCAAACCTGACTCTGAGCCGGCCATGGGAGGTGATTTCCATGGACTTTATTATGGACCTGCCCCCAAGCAAAACCATGTCGATCATTTGGGTTGTTGTGGATTTATTCTCCAAACAGGCACACTTCATCCCGTTTGCGTCCCTGCCCACGGTGAAAGCATTTTTACTACACGCAGTCCGTTTACATATGCTCCCGACCAAGGTGATATCCAATAGGGGGGCCCAGTTCGTTTCATGGTATTGGGGGGGAGCTTATTAAACTGATGGGGGTTGAATGAGCCATGACCAGCGCATATCACCCCGAGACTGATGGCCAGACAGAACGGGTTAACCAGACTTTGGAACAATATCTCTGCTGTTTCACCAATTATCAACAAGAAGATTGGGTTGATCTCCTACCCCTGGCTGAATTCTGTTATAATAACACGTGTCATTCCTCTACAGGATTGTCCACTATTAAGGCATTGTAGGGATATGATAGCCCCCCTGTACCTTTTTTGGAGGGGCCAAATGACTTGGGGCCGGGGGATGCGCACAATGGTGTAAACAATTGCGGGGC
>NW_015170355.1:97927-104337 GCF_001447785.1 Gekko japonicus | reverse complement strand
CTCAGGCTGACAAGAGAAGGGTGGAGGGTTGGGCTCTGCAGCCTGGTGATTCAGTGTATGTGTCCACTAAGAACATCAAAGTCCTACGACCTAGTAGGAAACTAGGATGGAAATACATTGGTCCGTTTAAGGTGAAATGGATGATCAATGAGATGACTGTTGACCTAGATCTCCCCAAGAACCTGAGGAATCTTCATTCTGTATTTCATTTCAGTCTCCTGAAATGGGATTCTGGCTCCAGCACCTGGCAACCATCACAGCTGGTGCCCCTTCTTATCATGATTGAGGGCGAGGAACATTATGAAATCTCAAAGATCTTGGATTCTAAGTTCAAATGGGGAAAACTGTTTTATTTGGTGGAATGGCAGGATTTTAGACCCCAGCACCTTGAATGGGTGGAAGTAGGGGATATTCGGGCCCCTAGACTGTTGCTCAAGTTCCACCGGGAGTTCCCGGACAAACCGGGTGGTCTCCCGGAATGGGCGGGAGAAGCTGAGTTTTGAGGGGGCAGAATGTCAGCTATGCTGCCATGATGTTTATGGGCTGGGGTTCATTTGCCTGACCTGTGTACCAGCCGCTGCTGCACTCCTTCTTTGCTCCAGTAGTACTTCATTATCACTGACCTTGTAGATTGCATGTGTGGGTATCATGTAACCGTGGGATAGCTTGGGATAGCTTTTGATTCCCAGCTTCGGATCTAACGGCTTGGGGCCCCTTCTCCCACATGCGGGAGTCAGGCCAATTGGCCTATGGATGGGGGTGTGTGCATACGAATACCCTATATCCCATTGTACTTGTAGAAACGTCGCCATTCTTAACAGTGACCATGTTACTGCATCTATAGCTCTGCAATAAAGTATAACCTTTCTGATAAGCGTGTACTCAGTTGTTGGCTGTGGAACCTGACAGATATACTACAATTTGATCTTCCAGCTATGTCAGTGCTGCCTATGCTACTGGTTCACATCACTACACTCAAAGAAGTGTGGTCCAAGCTGGCCTTGACTCCTCCTATAGCCAAAATGCTACGAAGCAATGCATAAAGTCCGGGCAGGAGATGCTAAATTTTTGCATTCGCACCCTGAGCCATCATCATTCACTGATCTTCAAAAGCAAAGCAAGCTTGCCATCTTTCTCCCTCAGACCATGAGGGAAGGAAAATCAACGGCTTGGCAAAAAAGGTTTACTCTTTCACTTCTTCAGCTTCTCGGATGCAAACATACCTATCCTACTTGATAGCACACAATTTTAATATTTCAGTAAAGGTAGCTGATTTGATTTCTCACCTTCCTCCTGAGATCCAACCTGAAGCTATGTCTTTGACTCAGGAGCTTGCAAGAGGTCCAAACAACAGATCACCACTGTGCGATATACAGTTACATGCTTCTCCCATAGATCGGTGACCTCTGTTGCTCTTGTCCAGAGTATAACTTGCGTATCAAAACAATCAGATGTTGTGGGACACCCATTTCTTTTGAAACCAACCATAGCTTTTCATGACCCATGTAGTCATAAGGTTTGTTGTAATCTATTAAACATAGGCTGATTTTCTTCTGAAATTCTCTTGTATGCTCCAGTAGCCAACATAAATTTTCAGTATGATCTCTAGTGCCTCTCGCTTTTCTGAATCCAGCTTGAACATCTGGCATTTCTCATTCCATATATGGTCACAGTCTTTATTGTAAAACTTTGAGTGTCAGTTATGTGAGAAATGATGTTCTGATCATTGCTGGAGGATAACGCTGAGGAGTGATTAAGGGTTAAGACCTCCTTTTGGGTTTTTCCTATTTTGCCGTTGTGGGCCTTTTTTCAGAACTGGAATGTAAATTGAGCAATTCTAGTCTGTGGGCTATTGTTTTGTTTTCCCTATTTGTTGGCAAAATCTTGTTCAGATTTTGATGGACTGCATTTCTGTGGTTTGGAATAACTCTACTGATATCCCATCTACTTCTGGCAATTTGTTTCTCCAGACTGCTCACAGTGCAGCTTTCACTTTGCTTTCCAAAACTGTAGGTTCTTCTTCAAAAGATTCTTCTTGGAAGGAATCTGTCATGCTTTATCCCTTTTGTATAGTTTTTCAGTGAATGAATGAATGAGTTTGCATTTGCATCCACTTTGGCCTCCAGGTAGTTTTTCAGTGTATTGTTCATACTTTTTCTTTACCTTGTGCTATTCCATTATTTTTTTATTATTTTATAATTTGGATTTATATTCTGCCCTTCTCTGAATTCACAGAGCTCAGGGCGGTTAACAATAAAACTATACAACTTAAAATCCTGGAGTTAAAATAGTTAAAATAACACCAGAATGGTGCCAGAATGCTGTAAAAATACAATATGCATCACTGTGTTGCAATAATCAGGAAAAGTGGGGGGGAGGGGGAAGGGAGTGCTAGGTAAGATGGTACCCATCACTGTCCTCAGCCAAAAGCCTGGCAGAACATCTCTGCCTTACACGTCCTGTGGAACTGCATAAATTCCTGCAGGGCATGGATTTTGTTTGGCAGAGAATTCCACCAAGCAGGAGCCAGGGCCAAAAAGTCGTGGCTCTGGTCGAGGACAGATGGATGGATTTATGTTATTTGGTCTGACTTTGCATTATAGTGATACATCTTGCCTCACCATTAGGGCAACTCCATTCCTTCTGTATTTGTCATTTATTGAGTAAATATCTGTAATTTTCTGACTAAAAATGTCCTGATCCAGTCCAGATTAGTTTGCTCACTTCCGGGATTGCAATGTTTAAACATTCCATTTCTCACCTTATGATTTTGAGCTTACCTTGATTCATACTTCCCAGGTTCCATATCCTATTATATATGTTGAACAGCTTTGGACTTTCCTTTTGCATCCATTCACATCAATTACTGAATGTCTTTTCAGCTTTAGTTCATTTGTGTCATTAAGAATAATGCTAGTCATAGTTGTCCTCAGCTCTCTCCTAGTAGCTAATTGAATGCCATCCGATCTGGAGCGCAGCTTCACCCCCGGGAGGTCCAGGAGGTGAGTCCGCTAACGCGCCGCCATAAACCGGAAGTCTAATGTGGTATTGTTCTGCAAGATAATTTTCTAGCAAGACATTTTTTTCTCAGTTCAAAATAATTGGAAAGTATACTAATAACTACATTCTCCTCAGTCAAACACACAGCACTCTCAGCTTTCCAAAGAATATTTCTAAAAACAGGCCAGATAAAAGAAGTGTGTTTTTTTTTAAAAAGTTTTTTTATGATGTAACAGGTGTTATAAAGGACTACCCAAGCAGCAGTTCGAACCTTGATTGAAATTAGTGAGGCTGGTGAGCTAAGAAGGCTGGACAAAAAAAATTGTTTCTAGAAAATATTTAATGATAGAAATGGGAATACTTAGAATATCCTGGAGTATAACAGGCCCCAAATACTGCGATTATTTAACAAAATCAAACATTTGGAGAGCATTGTCATGTTTGTCCTGAGGGCGAGCCTCCTCAGGGCTGGCCACCGCCGCTCGGGACTCCGGCGCTGCTGCCCATCCCAGCACCAACGACAATGGAACCTACCGGGGGCAGGGGCCGACCTGAAGCGCCATCGCCACAGCTCCCGGGACCCGTCAAGATGGCTCCGCAGCGCCCAAGCAGAGCCACCACCGGGGAGTGGCCAGCACAGGAGGGGGGTGCCCCGGGAGGAATGGAGATGACCACAGCACAGAGCAGCATGGAGTGAGAGAGATGTGGGATGGGCAGGGATGCTAGGGCCTGAAGGAAGCCACACCCCAGCCCAGGGTCCCGGTACAAGAGGAGGGGGCGGGGCCATCATTGGGGTGGAGGGTGGACCACAGAAAGGAGCAGGTGACACAGGGCAGGAATAAAAGGAGGAACAGAAGCGGAGGCTGGGGAGGAGAAAAACAACAATGACAACATCAAAGGGAGAAGCGAGAGAGAGACGTGTCAGAGTGTGCCAAGGGAGTGTGGAGGGTGGTGACGTAACCTCCTCCCCTCCCAAACATCTGAGGCCTCCATGGTTCCCCCTTCTCACTCCTCGGGAGGCAGGCCATGGTGGCGTATAGGTCGGAGCAGCAGGGGCCAGCGACAGTGACGAGGGGTCGTCGAGCTCATGTGACATGTTATTTTTCATATTTTCTCTGCAGTGCCACATATAGGTTCTGTGCTAGCACAGGGGCACCTCCAGAAAGTTTAAAGCTCCCTTTTCTAAGAGGTATCTAATCTATCTCTCAGAGGAGCAGTAAAACCTTCCTCCTCAATTCTGTTATGAATGCTGTGTTATTAGTAGATTTTCCAAGAGGACTTTCCAGAGTTGCTTCTGCGTTAGCGTAGAACAAATATGTATGAATAAACAGATGCCATTCAAAGAACATTAATTACAGGTAAACAATTTGCTTTTTAAAAGTCAGCTGACCTTTGAAAAAATATGGGAACTTTTATAGCTGTTTTATAGTCCCTTCCATATGCACATTTTAAAACCACAAGGACATTGGGCACTTCTTTAAGTCTTATAGATTCCAAGGAAGGAAAGCAAAGTCAGAATATAGTTGTAGCAGAGACTGGGGATTTGGTGTGGCGAAAACAGTCACACTGGGATGCTCTCCCGTGTGACAGCTGGATCGTTGGATCTTTTAGAGGGGTTTGGGGGTTCCTGAACTCCAATGAGCTCCCCGAAGAGGAGCTCATTGCAAGGGGCTTCACTTGGACTTCTCCGCGAGTGGCAGCAAGCAGGCGGGAGCCCTAGATTGCCCTGAGGCAAGAGCCATTCGAGAGCACCCATGTCAGACATGGGCGTGCAGCTGTGACTACCTGGGTAAAGGGGGAAAAGTTTTACACCTCATCCATATCATCGATGAAGAATAACACCGTGAGTACACTTAAATGCAACAACAGCAGAGAATCGCCTACCCAACGATAAGCCCCTTTAAAGTTTAAAGAGACAAAGGAAGGGAGGGGTGAAGAACTTTCCTCCCTTCCCTCTCCTTCCTTCTAAAAACAGCTAGGAAAAGATCTTAAAACAACTTTCTCTTTTTAAAATGATTTCTGGGGCAAAAAAGCAAAGAAAAGGCTATTGTCTGAGATTATAATATCACTGAATGAAATATAACATCTGAGAAAAAATTGGTTTTATTTGACTTTGGACTTGATTGAAGCAGTAACAAAACTATTTTTTTTCTTGGAACTATAAGCAAAAAGCATTTAGAAATACACGAAGATCTTGTAAAGGATTATAATTAACTCCACTCTAATAAGGATTATAACTAACTAAGCTTCTATAAATGGATTACAAATACTTTATTGCTTAAAAAGAAAAAGAAGAATTTGATCTTACTTTGCATTTATTATATGCCATATTCCCATAACATTTTCTTTTCTTTTGTTGAAACCACAAAACTTTACTGTGTATTGATTGTACTGCACTGTATTTTAAATAATTGTATACTTTTTAGAAACCACAAAAATTCACTGTTTTGACTCTGTTGTATTGTATCCTAGAAAACTGATTAGATTCTTGGCTTATGTTGGAAGTGTCTCTGTTTTTAATATGGCTAAGCTACTGTTTTGTAAACATTAGAAGTGGTGTGACTGCAAGGCTTTGCAGAAAAAATAACTTCAGAGATTTTTTTCCTAACACATTGTTTTAAAAATGGATGGTATGGATACATTTCAAAAGGTGCCAGGAATTACATCTTCAGTTGTAATGAATCCTGTAGATATTAAATTAGCACAGGTTTCCTTAGAGGATCTCCAAATTTTAATTCAGAATACAGTTGTTACTGCTGTTAGAGTGGCAATGAAAGAAGGTTTGGATTCTATTCAAGACAAAATGTAAACTTTATCTCAACAAATCACTACTAAGAGGGAGGAACTTCAGAAACAATAGAAAGAAGGAGGAGGGGCAATGGAGTAGCGAGGTGGTCAGAGAATCCAGAGCTCTGGATCTCACCAACCTTTGGAGTCTTTTTAGGGAACTTTTCTTGACATTTCTGGACTCCTCCAGATTTGACAAGGGTCCACCAGTTCCTCGGGAGTAGGAAACTGGAAGCAGAAGACTTAAACTGAGCTCCCTGTTTGCGGCAACAACAGGAGAAGTTTCAGTTTGTCTTGAAGCAGAAGCTCCAGAAGGACCGGTCACGCAGTTCGCGGCTGGAAAGCTACATCAAGCCCCCAAAAGGGCCTCCGTACCTCGCCACAAATCATCTTGGCGAAGACTCTGTAAGCAACCTTATCTTCTACTTTAATAGTTAAGCCCGTAAACAGACACTTGATTGCTCCTATAAATCTGTCCAGAGACAAGGGGGGGGGTAAAACTCTCCGTCTGGCGGCCATGCAAAGTTTTGGGTTTTATTACATCAAACACGCAAGGGAAAAACAACATTTTGAAATGTTATTCCTGCTATTTGGAAAATATTGTTACAGAAACTTATTTCACT
>NW_015170355.1:85525-97496 GCF_001447785.1 Gekko japonicus | reverse complement strand
TTCTGTAACGATTTAATTTTTTCTTCTCTTTAATTTGCTTTTCTTGGCAGTGTTAGTGAGGGAGATGAGATTGCAGGGAAAATAAAAAATACTATGTTTAGACTTGAAAGCTAACTGTGTCAAAATGTGAAAGAAAATTCAAAGGGACTAGAATGCTAACATGGAAGAAATATATACTTCAACTAGAAATGTTACTTAGATATATCTGTTCCTTTTCACCTTTATTTTTTCTCTTTTATAGAAAATAGATAAATATTAGTATATTATAGATAAAATGAAATATAGCAGATAGGATATAGCTAAATTAGTTATTGGGAATAGAATTTTGGTTTAAAGGTATATGTAGTGAAATATAACCAAAATAAGGGGGGAAATGGTAATCTGCATAAAAAATGATGTTGTGAGCGAGATCTTTGGCTAGATATGTTAAAATGCACTGCTCTTTCTTTTTTTCCTGTAATATCTAAAAAACTAATAAATTTTGCCCACACGTGGGCAATTAAAAAAAGAAACAATAGAAAGAAGATATACAAAAATCTGTGTATATACAAGATATAGAGGAAACCTACAATCAAACTGATATAATCTACAGAATGGACTATGCACCCACAAAGAGAAACAAAACCTTCAAAGATGTGTATTTGAGTTCTTATAAAAGAAAACATAAGTGATGAAATCTTCAGGACAGGAATTGTTACATCACTTCAGAGAGAGGAGAGAGAACAATTTGTGGAATTTCAAATCATCTCAAAAATTGAGTACAGATGGCTAACACTGGAAGACACTTTCTACACCTACAAGGGAAAAGACATAGAAGCATGACTCTAAGACTTAAGAGGAGAAACCAGAAAATGAAGAAGAGGATGAAGCGCTACAAAAAAGACTAAAAATTGTTGAGGGAAACTGAGAATTAAAGTGGAATAAGATTCCATAAATGGACTGAAAAGTATAATGAAACATTAAATTAAAGTCTAATCCAGAAGAAAATAAGATTTATGGACTTTAAATATAGTTAATTGGAAAAATATAACAAAACGCTTAGACAAAGTCTGATCTAGTAGTAAATAATACTTATATGTGTGCAAAAGATTACAAGACAATATAAGGTGAAAAAATGAAATGTATTTAGAAAATGTATGAGGTAGTTTAGTAGATAAAACAGCGATGGTATACCCCAATTTTATCTATGTTTGTATTTGTTTTGTTTGTGTGGAAAATAAAGAATTATGATTGACAAAAAGAATATAGTTGTAGCAGATAAAAATAAAGAGAAGATGGGGTGTTAAAACAAATGTAAGAAGGATAATTCCTTGGAGAACTTGATGCAAATAGTATTAAATAATGCAAATTAATGTTATGTTCATAGAAGATGGAGAGAGGTAGTTATTGTCAAGTCACCTTTTCACAGCAGTTCCCTATGCCCTATGGTATCCTGTTCAGGAGTGTCCCTCAACCTTCCCAAGCAGCATTTGGAGGATGTAGGAGGCTGCTTGGAGAGAGGGAAGATGGTGAAA
Source organism: Gekko japonicus (assembly GCF_001447785.1). Taxonomy (NCBI): domain Eukaryota; kingdom Metazoa; phylum Chordata; class Lepidosauria; order Squamata; family Gekkonidae; genus Gekko; species Gekko japonicus. Next base: position 95,982 of record NW_015170355.1, on the reverse strand, counting down.
AGTCATTTCATAACTTCTGATCCTGCCCAAAGGGTTAAGTCCTATGAACTACAATGACCTTATTCTCACATATGCAGATATTTTTTGCCTTCCCTTCTCCTAGCAGCTCCAATTTCCCCCTTAAAAAGCTGAGGTTGTGGGGGGTCCATTTTGGATAACATGCCACACATCACAGGAGGCTGCAACAAAAAGGGGATATAGAGTGAAATTGCCCTTCCTCTCTCTTTTGCAATTGGAGAAGAACAGTTTCTCCTGATTCCCTTTTCTCCCCATTGCATTTTGTCCGCAAAGATTCCCAAGCAATCAGCACCTACTTGTCAAGGGTCATAGGGGAGCTGCTGAAAGAAGGAGATGGAGGGGATCATCCTCCAGTTGTAACTTATGTTTATGGTTTGTAGGATCCACCTGCAGTTTATTACATCTGAATTTTGGAATTCTGTTTTAGAAAATTTCCCTAAGAATATTTATTATTTGAAAACAGGCAGCTTCCAGCAGAGGCTAATCTTTTCTCTCAAGTGGATAACAAATGGAAAGAGATAATGAAACGTACAGAAGAGCATCCAAATGCTCTTAGGGCAGCTACAACTGTAGGAGTTTTTGAAACGATGCAGACTAACAATGCTCAGCTGGAGAAAGTACAGAAATCTCTTGAGGTAACATCCATGGTCCCTAAATTGCAATGGGGAGCACCCACAGAAAATCAAATTATTGAGATTAAATTGTGCTACAACTTTGTTAAAACTTCTTGTGAAGGCGTCTAAATAAATTCTAGTTCAATCCAGCAGCAAAATATTCAGTGTATCATCAGTATTTCTAATCTCTACCTTCAATCTGCAGACTGTACCACGTGCAGAGAAAGGAGATATTTCTATGAATTTAGGGGATTCCAGGCCTGCAGAAATGTCCAAAACTGTAAACAAAACAGTGATTTAAAAAAAAAAAAAACCTTTGCCCTTACTGAGGGCAGGAGGCAGACTTGAAATCAGGAAAGGGAAGAGCTAACTGATGCAAGAGTGCAGATGGAGGCTACATGAGGAAGACTGTGGCCACTGTAGAGGTATCAGGGATGGAGGTATTGGGAGGGTGGCACCAGGGAAGGAAGTGAGGGTGGGTGAGGCAGCAGGGAAGAGTGGAGAAGGTAGGAGGAAAGGTGAAGACAGCACTGGAGGACAAAGGGGGGGGAAGACAGCAGAGGGAAGCAGGGGCCTGTAGGGGTGGGAGGAGGAGGTGCTATCATGAACATGAGCTAGGCAGACTATGGTGGTGGTGGTGGCAGGGGGAGGAAAAACAAGAGAATGAGGAGGGGATGGAAAGAGCCAACAAGAAGGGTGGGGAAGAGAGAGAAGCAGGAGGTTAAAAGGGAGGAAGAGGGCTCCTGGGGGGAGAATTAAGATAAAAGGATGGGATGGTATTCCTCCCAAACTGGGAGTCTCATAAGTTCCCAATGGTATAATTCTTAATGTGATCTGGTCTCCATCTACCAAGAGAAACTTTCTATCTCAGTGCTTCACCTTCAGTTGATAGATCCAGATGGGTAGCCATGTTAGTCTGTCTGTACTAGTAGAAAAGAGCAAGAGTCCAGTAGCACCTTAAAGACTAACCAAATTTGTGGCAGGGTATGAGCTTTCATGAGTCACTGTTCAAGTGATGCTGCTCTTTTCTAACTTCAGTTGAGGTAATTAAGAAGCTTTTCTCTGGCAGACCAAGCATACCAATATCCATTTTGATCCTACTAGTTCAAGGGCTACATGGCGCTTTGTAATTGCTTCCATTCCTATAGAAGCCTCTTCTGTAGAAGCCACTAGAGTGCTTTTTTATATAAAGAATTTTATTAGTTTATACATAGAAAGAGGGAAAGGGGAAAGAAGGGAAAGGAAAACATACAGAAATCTGTTTTTAAAAGTCTAATTTAACATTCTGCATGCAAATCTTCTCATAAAAGCTTATAACCATCATTCTTATTGTTATTCATTTAATCTTAGTTTCTCAGTACTTATGTCTTAACCAGTCATAAAAGGCTCTTCATGGTCCCATAAATTCTTCTTCCATTTTTCCTTTTAATATGTTTGTCAATTTGTCCATTTCAGCACAATCCATAATCTTCATTATTAAATTCCAAGATGGGTATCTCCAGTGGAAGCTTTTTCTCAACCAGCTTTGACTTCAAAACAAACAGTTATTAGATACGTAGAATTGTTAGATGATAGAAATAATTTAAAATCTTGGGAAGAATTAAAGAAAAGGGAAATAAACTTAGATTGGTGGACTAGAGTGCAAGTGAAAGGACAAACAGACAGATGGGTTTTATTTAGAACAAGGTGCATTTGAGAAATTATGTACTTCAAGAGAGAAACTTATTAAGAAAATGTATGATATGCTGATGCAATTGAAAATGCAGGATGAAATAGTAAAAAAAATGTATGGTCAAATGGATGCAAAATGTAGGTTACAACATAGATTTGCTACAATGGAGTAAAATATGGAATGTGAATATTAAGCTGACTAAAATCTGTTTCATTTAAAGAAAATTTATATAAAATGTTCTATAGATGGCATCTAACCCCGGATAGGTTAGCCAAAATGTAGAAAAACTTGAGTAACAAATGCTATCATATGTGGTGGTTCACGACATAAAAAGGTTCATAAATATTGGATTGGAGTAAACCAGAGATATGCCTGTTAAATTGTTTACCAGAGAGCTTAGATAAGAACCATAGATACTTTATTTTACATGTTATAACAGCAGCCAGAATTTTATTTGCAATGACATGAAGGACATTGAAGCCACTAGAGTGCTTGACCCCCTTGAGTGTGTCTTTCTGCTCTGAATATCACCAATAAGATTAGTTCAAGGAAGATATTCTTGAGCACATTGAGTTGGAATTAGCAAAGGAATTGTAAGGCCAGTTCACATTACTGTTTGCATGCATCCAGATGTGGAATGAGTGATTTGTTTCCCCAGCTGGCTATATGATGAAGCGATTGTTTTTACTGTGCTCATCTATCTATAAATCATAAGATCTATCTAACTGATGGACCTTTATTGTAAGCAAGCCTGAGGAGCAATGAACAATCAGTTCCCTACTGGCTGGCTTAAATATATCAGGCATATTCTCATTACCACTTTGGTGCATGTAGCATTAAGAAAATCATTCTTGTGTCACCTGCTAGCCACTTCAGTTTGTGAGGAGCCTGTTATATGTAAGATTTGGCTTTACAATCAAGATTTAACTTTTTGTGTGCCATCACAAACATGTTTGCAAGGGTTTGCTTTGCTGAGTCAGTAGCCAAGTCCTGTGCACGGTAGCAGATTTGTTACAATTGCAGTGACTGGGAAACAACACAGACAAGATTTTCCTGTATCTATCATATGCCCCGATAATTACATTAGTAGGCCACCACTGATTTCTCTCTCTACCCTTTCCAGAGCATCTGGGTAGTTGTATGAATTGGCTCTTAGTTCCTTCAATGGGACAGAGTAAGACTGGGTTTTAATTTGAACTGTAGAGTATTCATCCCAGTAAGTGTATGATTTTGCCTTTCATCTCACTTCTGTTTGATCAAAATCTAATGGGATGATCTAGTTAAGAAGGAAAGAAGAACAGGAAATAACTGTGAAAACTGTGAATTCACGAACAAGAAATATTTGGGAACTGGAAAGTATAGACCACTATATTTTAGCTTCATTTTCACTTTACAAGTTTTAACTTAATTTTATTATTTTTATTATTTTTGGGACAGGGTTATCTTGAAGTTAAACGTATGATTTTCCCAAGATTTTATTTTCTCAGCAATGCTGAACTTCTTGACATAATAGCTGAAACAAAAACTCCTGATGCTGTGCAGGTACTATATCACATATAATAAACATTTTTATTTTAGGCATACTTACAGGCTTAATATTTATTGTATTATTTTGATTCATTTGTTATACAGCCTCACCTTGTGAAATGTTTTGCTAATATAAAGAAACTATGTATACGGACACAAGAACAGAGACCTCCAGTGGTTTTAATGATCAAGTCTGCCGAAGGGGAAATGCTTCTAGTACCAAAGTATGGTATATAGTTATTTAAAGTTTTTAAGGTGTCACTCATGATGCATGAACAAAAACCACTTTCTATAGACTTCCAGACTACTCACTGTTGTTAATGTTTAGTTTTGTTTATACAAATATAAAATACTTATTTTAAGTGTTTTATGTGCACATTTTGATATACATGTGAAATGTGCTTTCCTAACTTATCTGGATCAATTATAAATCTTCATCTGCTGTTTCAGAATGTACAGTTTTAAATGGCTTTAAATGTAAAATGCAAGGAGAAAGTTATTAGGTCAAGAAGATTTTATTGTCAGCGAAAAAGCAACATCTTAAAGCTCGAAAATGAATGGGGAGTTGATAATAGTTATGTCTATTAAAATGTATCTTTATTTCTATTAAACTAAAGCTAAATGCTAACTTTTAAAACACTGTATTGTAGGGCTGTTCGTATTAGAGGTCCAGCTGAGCAGTGGCTAGGAAGTGTTGAAAGTACCATGTGTGATATGATAAAAAGGTAAATATAGAGTATTGCTAGCCTTATTGTTGATCGTTATGGATTATTTGCTGTTTAGATTTTTAATTGAAAGATATTTCAAGACTGTATATGCTAAGAACATTCATTTACTATGAATGATTCAAGTAAATAAATTAATTTCACATGAGAAATTAACAAAAATGTTTTTTTTTAAATAGTTTATTACAGTTTTCTAGGGGCCAAAATTTAGAGTGGATAAGCTTTTATTGGATCTCCTAACATTTGATTTATAATTTAATACAGCTTTGGAGGGCCCCATATTGGCTCAGAGCCTTGGGAAGTAGCTCCCAAAGATGTTTTTGCCTCGTTGGGAAAATATATGGGTACCTGCATTTTTTCTGATTCAAGGCTAATCTATTTTTTGAGGTGACATAGATGGGGAAAACAAGGGGGTTAAACATTCCACCTAAGGCCATTGCTGTTGTCCTCACGACTATATTCAAGGACCCTCACGGTTGCTTTCAAGTAAAAATCAAAATGTTTGAAGATCTAATTTAGCATCTCTTAAGTTACATATATTTTGGACTATAAAACAGCAGGCAAGAATCCACATTCTTTTTTTTACAATGCTTACATCTTTTTATTAGATTTGAAGTTGTTGTGCCTAGATCTACTTAGTCTTAACACAATCCCATTTAACAGTTTTATGTATACTGCAGCAGGGAGCAACATTTCCTAGCTCTTCAGTACACATTCCTTTTGCAGTAAGTAGTGTGGGCCATTACTTTGAAGTTCATGGCAAGATCATATGCACAATGCCATTTGTGTCTGAAAATGGCAAAAATTATTAATTTGATTCATATTAATCTGTGTCATTAGACAGCCAAATTCTTTGGTAATCTAAAAACTAATTCAAGGTGCTGTTATTGACATTAAAAGCCCTGTATGGCTGGGACCAACATACCTCCATTATCACCTTCTCTCTCGCTCCAGTTATCTTTGGAGGCCCTGTTTTGGTTGCCTCCACCATCTGAATCTATAAGGGTGACAACCCAAGAAAGGGGTCCCTTCCCAGAGAGGTTCGTCTGTCTCCCTAATAGTGCCTTTCATGGGTGGGTGAAGACATTTTTGTTTTGTTTGGCAAGGCATACCCACAATAACTGTTATTTGGCCTCTTAGCTGGTTCTGGTGTTGTTTGTTTTTGTGTTCTTATTGAGTTATTTTATTGTGTGTGTGTGTGTGTGTGTGTGTAATGTTTTATGTGTGCTGCCTTCTAACTGGCAATACTAAGTGCAATCTTTAGTGGAATTCTACCCTTCTATGTCCATTAAAGTAAATTTTTAAATTTTATTTATTTATTTTAAAACATTTTATGCTACCTTTCACCCAGTCAGTTCCTAGGCTGCTGATATGTTGATAAATTTTTTAAAAACCATTTTAGTTACTCTAATACTAGCACCATAACCAATCCCACCATAAGCCATACCACTGGTCATTTAAGATACAATATTTCTGATAGATGGGTTATAGGAAGAGAAATGTGCTGTGGGCTTTGTATCTTCTTGTACTTCCTCTTTCTCAGGAAACCATAGTTGGCCCATTATTACAGCTGAACCAGGTTAAATATTGCTGCAGAATAATAAGAAGCGCTATAATATGATGACATGTTCTGAGGAAACTGGAAAAAAGAAACAATGAGTAGTGGGAGCTTCATGTGTCTTGTAATATCTGGTACCATACTAAGAAACATTCCTTTATAATCTACTAGTAGGAAAGCCTAGAAAGTCAGTAATATAATTGTATTGTGATAGCATATTTTCATTCTAATTATGCAATGTTTATGTAGATTTATAGCAGTTGGAATTGCAGAATGGAGTCAGATGGAATTTAAAGAATGGTTTTTTACTCATCCAGGACAGGTGATTCTACTTGTGGTAAGAAATACTTAAAGGTATAGTGAAAACTTGATTATAATACTACTTTAATTTGGGGAGAAATTGACACTAATAACCATATTCTGTATTGAAGACATCCCGTATTGACACACATGAGTAATTCCTTGCATAGTGAAATTATAGCACACTTACTCCCCTCTATCTCTCCTCTGATTTCATTCCTCTGTTTTTGGTGCTAGAGGAAGCAGGGGTGGGGGTAACTTTAAGTGTGAGATAGGAAGCTTTTTCACCTCTTTAAAACTTGCCTTCTTTTTCTGTGAATGGAATGGGAAAAACAGGAGCTACTGTAAGCATGGCCATTACTTGACCAAGCCTGAGGAAGCCTTGGGCTTAATTGCATTTTTCTCCCTCCTCTGTTTATTTGCAAGTCAAAAATGAAAGAGTTCCAGATTTGTGGCAAATCATAGTATATTATTATATTCAAACCATACAGTTATCTCCAAATCAAGATTCTAAACTAGGATTAAAATAGATTTTAGAATTCCGGTTTGCAGTGAAGAGTGAAAGCCATAATTTTATTTATGGTTAATTCTGCATCTGGCATTCACTCCACATTTTCTCAGCACTTGACCTGGTTCCCCCTTGCCTCGGAATATCTGTTTTCATTCAATCTGGTATGCAGATTTTCCTGTGTCAGTGTTGCCCTGCAAGGCACTTAATGTGCTCTTGTGGACTAATAAAAGTGGACTGTGCAAAGATATGCTTAAGGGATTGTACTGCAAGGTGACCCAATATGATGCCAGTTGAGACTGCACACCTGAGAGAAGAAAACCTTCCTTTGTGTTGCTGTTCCAGTGGTTCTTCAAGGTTCTGCCCTCTTACTTGTTGTACGATGGACCAGTTCCTTAGCCTGCATAACACCATGCCATGCCCAGGCACAAGGACAAAGAGCGCCAAATGCCATTAGGAGCTCCATCTTATACACGCAGGCAACCCCCTTCCCCCTCCATCTACCTGCAAAACTGCACGTAACCAAGAGGCTCTACACACAGTTGCTTGGCAACTAATCGATTACCCATCAACGACCCAGCTAGGGCCATCACGAGACAATAGCCCTAGCCTGATGATTCATTTATCTCTTCATCCAGGTGCCAGTCCCCAGATTAAGTTACTAGCTCTCAATATTGACCACCCCCTAGCTCTCCTCCCCCTTTCCTTCTACCCAATAGTATGTTTTATGGGATGGACTAACAGGAGGTGTCACAAGTGGCCAGTTCAGCCTGCCCCCCATGCCACCTAATAAAAGGTGATACCCAACCACATGGTCGCTCTCTCTACTACGACCCCTATCTAAGCTTTATCCCCCTTACATCCAGCTTGCTATCCCAATACCATCCCTCCATCTTTGACTCTTGGTCTGCAGCCAGTTCCACATGTTTCTGCCAGTTCAGAACACGTCCCTTATATCTGATTCTTCCCCCTCCCTTCTTCCATTGAAACGACTCAGTCGGCAAGGACAGGTAACTATTGCCCAAACAACGAATATCCTGCTAATGCGAATGTGCTTATTATCTATCTTTATTTCATAGTACTGTGTAAATGTGTGTGCGCTTGTGTATTGGTTGAATGATAAATATCTTACAGTAAAATACACCATATTTTACTGAATACAGTCTCTGTGTCTGTTACTGGTAACTACTAGAAAGGTGGGACCTCTGTATACAACAGTGTTCGTTCCCTAATTTGCCTATTGCTAATTAATAATCATAAGTTCCCCAATATTAATAAGAAATTAAGGCAATTTGGCTAACATCAGTACTTGCCTCAGCAGTCATTAGCCACCTGAGTAATTCATGGCAAGGTGATAAATACAGAGGGGAGAATGGGGCGGGGGAACTGATGGAGATCAATGAAGCGATGTCAAGTTGTCTGCTTATTGTTCCCTTTGAATTGGAAATGGAGGAAGAAAATGGTGCTGCTCAAAACTACATTCAGATATCCTGGGGCAATGCTGTACTGATTTCGGTCACCCCTGAATGGCCATAAATCTATGCAGAAGGTACCATAAAACCTGATGATGAAAGAAAGTGAAAGTGGCATGCAGTGTAGAGGGAGATTAACCTCCTGACGTGGCTGTGAAAAAACTGCAAGGAAAGAGATGGGTGCAGAATCAGCCAATGACAAAATGTGGATACCTTCTTTAAGTGATAGCTCATATGAGGAGAAAAGGGAAAGAAGTTGGAAATATGTGAGGCCAAGGATCCTCCAGGCTTGTTCCTTTAACATAATTCTAAAGATTGAATGCTAAATTCCTAATCATGCCTTCCAGGGAATTAAATTGATTTGAAAAAAGGACTTACTTGTAGGTACATATTCTTAAGGTATTGGCCAGTGACATAGGTACACATTCTTAAGGTACTGGCCAGTGATGGGAACTTTGTAGGATTGTGGTGATGAATATGGCACTATATTGTATTGTATAGAATTACAGTTTTAATTCCACTTCTAGTGCATCAACAATGCTAAAAGGATACTAGGTCAGAAAGGTCTCCAGTTTCCTGCTTATAAAATGAAGGCTATGAATCTCAAGTACTTTCCTTATAAGACTCACCCTTTTGATGGCTGAATGTGCTTACACATTGGTGAGGTAAAGATACTCTGGACATGGTCTGCACTCTGCAGGGGACCTCACAATGTAGAATATGTTCAAACGCTCCTTATGATTTAATATTGTGCTTTGGAGCTCTTTAATTTCTTTTTTCATTATTTCTTTTCTGGAGTAGTCCCATATTTCTCCTTTTTTACCCTCCTGTTTGTCTTTATAGTTTGAACCCTCCTCCGCCACCTATATTTCTGGCTGTCCTGCAGCAAATATCTCATGTAAGATTTCTGACAGCCAAACTTATCTTTATCTTCCCTGGTAATGTAGGGCTTTTAAACACTGTGTGATTAGCCTCTCAAAAGAATGTGATTGGAAATATTGGCACGTACTGTTCAATAGTGAACTTCCTAGATAACAAAGAAAATAAAGTCTATAGATGATAAGGAGATGGAAGAAATATAGAACAATAGAACAATAAATATATATTTAAGAAATATTGAGTAATATTTAACTTAGAGGCCAAATTGTCAAATGCTGCTAACAAAATGTTTTCATTCCTAGAGTCAAATAATGTTTACTAAAGAATGTGAAACAAATTTTCAAAGTTCTGATCCAAAGAAGGAGATGATAGCAAGCCGTGATGAAGTAAACGACATTCTAGATCAATTTACAGAGATAGCATCAGAGGTTCTTCACTTTCACAAGCAAACCACATTGGAAGCACTGGTTACTGTGTACATCCACTGCAGGGATATACTAACTACAATGATAGAACACAAGGTCTTTAAAAGTGAAGATTTTGAATGGAAAAGGTGAATGTCTAACTCAATATTCTTGCAACTGCTAAAATTATATTATTTTAAATCCTTGGTTTTGAAATAAATATGTGTAAATCCAATAATAATATTTTGTGAGCCAAAACAAATTGCTTTGATCACTTTTCCTCTCTCATTTAAAATTTAAATTTCATACTTTCAGCTCATGTTCTGGCTGATCCTTACACAGTATCTTCTTCGTGGTCTCTGTGCTTCACACCAATGGGACCTAGTGCACCTGCGCTGGATCTGCCGGTGCCTAGCAAGCTCTCTTGAAAGGATTTTCGTGCCTGGCCCAACTGAGCATGCTCAGGAGCCCCAGTGAGCATGCCCAGAAGGGCAGGCATGGACATCTCGCCAGTTCTTTCCTTACCGCCACGCTGAACAGACCTTTCTTCGAGAGGTCTGGCCGGATCGCTGTTTTTGGGTCGCTTTTTAGTGATCAGCTCTCGTTTTTTGCCTCAGTTTTTTCTTCAGTTTTCTTTCTCTTTCTGTTTTTTCAAAAAAAAAAGGGGGGAGAGTTTTTGTTTTTCGTCGTCTGAGGTAAAATTGCCTCAGGCCTTCGGGCCGCTGGCCCACCCCCCCCCCACCCGCCTTGTCGTTGGTCTTTTTCTCCTCAGTCTATGGA
>NW_015170355.1:82027-83062 GCF_001447785.1 Gekko japonicus | reverse complement strand
CACTCGCTCGTTGGTCGAGGATATGCCTTTCGATGGCCTGGGCCTCTTCCATGCCAATACGGATTCCTCGTTGCAGGATCTCGACAAGAGTATTAAGGCCTCCCGGTCTCTAGGGATCTCCTCTACATCCCGGCATTCGGATAAACCGAGGTCTTGGTCCCGCTCTTGGCAGAGAGTCCCGTCGTCCCGTCAGTCTCCGGACATCAGATGGAGACCTAGGTCTTATTCTGGCAGTCAAAAGTCCTCCTTCCAGAGAACAAAGGCTGGTACTACCCCACAAACATCTCGTTCCAAGCAGGCCAAGTCATCCAAGCAGAGCTTTTGACTTCCCTGTCCCCGAGTCAGCACAAACACGTCTGTTGCCCTTCATCCGTTCCTGGCGCCACGTCACTTCGGACGAGTGGGTCCTCTCCGTCATAACCCACGGCTACAGGATCCAATTCGATCGTTCACCCCGAACACCTACAGTCGTCCTCACCCCACCCTACCCACCTCTCCTCAAAGAGGTGTCCCTCCTTCTGCAAAAGGGAGCTATCGAACCAGTTCCATCTTGGTTCCAACATACAGGATTCTTTTCCCGATATTTCACAGTCCCGAAGAGGGATGGAGGTCTTCGTCCCATCCTAGACCTCAGAGAACTGAACAGGTTCGTCACCTACCACCGCTTCCGCATGGTGTCCCTGCAGCAGATCTTGCCGTTACTCCAGGGGGGCGTCTGGATGGCCACCCTCGACCTCCAGGACGCTTACTTCCATGTCACAATCCACCCCTCCTACTGCCAATCCCTGGAATGGTGGACCCAGCCATCCAATCTTCTGCAAGGGGCCCCCTTCCACCCTCCGTCTCCAGAGGTTACGGTCACCACAGATGCTTCCTTGCAGGGATGGGGAGCTCACTCCATGAACGTCTCCATGCTCACTCCATGGACATCTCACGCCGCTCATCGTCACATCAATCACCTGGAACTGATGGCCATACGACATGCTGTTGCCAGTTTCCACCCATTAACAGGCTGAAAATGTGTCACTCTCTTAA
>NW_015170355.1:64296-81151 GCF_001447785.1 Gekko japonicus | reverse complement strand
CTTGGTCTTGCGCCAGCTGACCAGACGGCCCTTCGAACCCCTCGCCACCTGTCAGCTGAAGCTCCTGGCGTGGAAGATGGCATTCCTCGTCGCCGTCACCTCGGCCAGGCGAGTCGGTGAACTCCTGGCTTTCCGACATGACTCGCCATACTTGTCCTTCCTCCCAGATGGCGTCCGCCTGGTGCCAGACATTTCATTTTTGCCCAAGGTGGTCTCTGAATTCCATCTGCAGTCTGAAGTCTTCCTCCCTGATTTTTATCCTGACCCAAAATCACAGGAAGACAGACTTATGCACACTTTGGACGTGAAGCGGGCCCTCCTCTTCTACCTGAGTAGAACACGCTCTGCCAGGCAAACCTTTAAGCTGTTTGTCTCATACGCTGCACCCTGTGTGGGCACTCCAATCACTGCCCAACGTCTATCCAAGTGGATCGTAGGTCTGATAGAACTGTGTTACCTACTGGCAAACCAGCCGTTGCCAGGCCCAGTATGGGCTCATTCCACCAGGGCTGTCGCTACATCCACTGCTTTCCTGAAGGGAGTACAGCTGCAAGACATTTGCAGAGCCGCAACCTGGGCCACGCCTAATAATTCATTAGGGCACTACGCCTTAGACGTCCGCCAGTCCACCAGTGACAGTCTGGGACGTCAGGTTTTATCATCGGCTAAGCAGTAAACACCTGACAGCACCCGCCTCCAGGTAGGCTACTGCTCGCTAATCTCCCATTGGTGTGAAGCACAGAGACCACGAAGAAGATAAACAGGTTGCTTACCAGTAACTGGTGATCTTCAAGTGGTCATCTGTGCATTCACACAACCCGCCCTCCTGCCCCGCTGCTGTCTTCTACCTGTTTTATTAGGAGATTGATACGCGGCGGTTGGTAGGAACTGGCGGGATGTCCGTGCCTGCCCTTCTGGGCATGCTCACTGGGGCTCCTGAGCATGCTCAGTTGGGCCAGGCACGAAAATCCTTTCAAGAGAGCTTGCTAGGCACCGGCAGATCCAGCGCAGGCGCACTAGATCCCATTGGTGTGAATGCACAGATGACCACTCGAAGATCACCAGTTACTGGTTAATTTGCTTCCTGATAATGTCTTTTGTTTTTACTTTTTTAACAGATCTATTATAAATCCAAAAATTTCCCTTTCTGTTTCTTTCACAATATTATCCCTCTTCATTTTGCTTGGAATTAGATCCCTACTAGTTTTTTCTAGAATCCTTGTATTGCCTTATAGTTTCAGACAGTAATGTGTGATGACAAGTTTTTCTCTGCTATTTTAGATCAAGATGGCTGTGTTTGTCTGTAGTAGTAGAAAAGGGTCCAGTAGCACCTTAAAGACTAACAAAATTTGTGGTAGGGTATGAGCTTTCATGAGTCACTGCTCATTTCTTCAGATACAGCTAAAATGTGAGTCCATCTGTCCTATATACTGAAGCAAAGACGGAGGTCCTGTGCCTGAGTTGGGGTGGTTCGGGGTTGGGGATCCCTCTCCCGACCTTCGATGGGGCGCCGTTGGTGCCAGCATCAGAGGTTAGGAGCTTGGGAGTGCTCCTGGATCCCTCCTTAACTATGGAAGCCCAGGTGGCAGCCACTGCCAGATCTGCATTTTACCAGCTTAGGCCGGTTCGGCAGTTGGTTCGCTTCATTGACCACGATGACCTGGCTACAGTGATCCATGCGATGACCACCTCAAGGTTAGACTACTGTAACACTCTCTACATGGGGCTGCCTTTGTCGCAGATCCGGAAGCTGCATCTAGTGCAGAACGTGGCAGCCAGGCTGCTGATGGGCCTCCCCAAGTGGGAGCACATCCAGCCTGGGCTGAAAGCGCTGCACTGGCTGCCAATAGCATACCGAATCCGTTTCAAAGTGCTGGTACTTACCTTTAAAGCCCTATATGGCCAGGGTCCAACTTACCTGAGGGACCGCCTTTCCCCAGATATACCCCCAAGAGCACTTCAGTCGGGGACATAACACCGCCTGGTGATTCCAGGCCCCCGGGAGGCAAAGCTTGCTGCGACTAGGGCCAGATTCTTTTCAATGGCAGCACCTACCTGGTGGAATAAGCTCCCAGAGGAGATCAGGGCCCTGCGGGACCTTATGCAGTTCTGTAGGGCCTGCAAGATGGAGCTTTTCCACCAGGCTTTCATATAGGGGCTGCCACTACCACCACCACCAATGGTGGGGATAACAACAGGGTTAGGGGCGGTCCTCGGAAGATCTGCCATAATATTGCATGGCACTGGTACCACTGGACTGGCCTTGGACCATCTGCAGGACAATATCACCCCTAATGAAATGATTGATACTATAATGAAATTACTCGGAGATCATCTTGTTTTCATGGAGCACTTTATTCTTGTTTTCATTGTTATTTAATGGTTTTATTGTCTTATCTTGTTTTTATGCATGGGCTTGTGCCCTCTTGTAAGCCGCCCTGATCCCGTGTGCGGGGAGGGCGGGGTAAAAATGTTAAAAATAAATAAAATAAATAAATAAAAGTGGAGTAATGTCAGATGCCAAATGGCATTTGCAGGCAAATGACAATAGAAGGTACGATTGGATTAGATGTGATATGCAGAGAGGTAGTAGGCATGGAGAAATCAACATTGGTAATGAGACAAGAAACCTAGGTCTCAGTTCTATCCAGGTGCATGCATTGTCTTGAGCTTCATTATGAATTGTAATTCAGCAGTCTCTCTTTCTAATCTACCTTTGAAATTCCTTTGTAAAATAACTGCTACTTTTAGGTCAGCAACTGAATGTCCTCAAGGTTAAAATGTTCCTCCACTGGTTTTTAATGTTGTGGTTTCTGATTCCAGACTTATATCCATTAATTCTTTGTCAAAGGAACTGTCCTGTTTGTCCAATGTAGAGAGTCAAAGGTTATTGCTGACATGTGATGGCATAAATCACATTAGAGGATTAGTAGGAGTAGGAACCTGAGATGGTATGGCTGATGTTGCTGGGTCCAGTGATGTTGTTGCTAAGATCTATATGAGAGCAAATTTGGCATCTTGGTTTGTTGCAGGCCTTGGTACCAGGGTCCATGTTACTGTTAAGTAGTTTATCATTGAGGGTGAGAAGTTGTTTTAGGTTAGCAGGCTGTCTGTAAGCAAGAAAAGGTGTGGGCCCCCGGTGCCTCTGTGAGGGAAGTGTCACTATCCAGCATGGGTTGTAGGTCATTAATAATGTGTTGAACTGGCTTGAGTTGTGATCTGTAGGTGACCACCAGTGGTGTTCTGTTGTAATTTTCTGTGGGCTTGCCTTGTAGCAAGCTGTCTGGCTTTACCAGTCATCTTTCTCATGATATCAGGAGGGTATTGTAGTTGCAAAAATGCCTGTTGCAGATTGTTCAAGTTAGTATCTCTGTCTGAGGCATTGGAGCAGACACAACTATAGCGTAGGGCTTAGCTATACACAGTGGATTGTTTGATGTGGTTGGGGTGGTAACTGGAGGCATGTAGATATGTTTGCTGATCTGTTGGTTTCTGGTACAATGTGGTACTTATGTGTCCACCGTGTATCTGTACTGTGGTGTCCAGGAAGTTTATTTCTTGGTTAGAGTAATTCATAGTTAGATTGATGGCAAGGTGGAAGTTGTTAAAAGCCTGGTGAAATCTATCGAGGGCTCCTATCCCTTAGGTCCAGACAATTTTTGTGTGTCACACCTTTCTGAATGATCCCTCACTTTTGTGAGGAAGCAGATATTACTTCGCTGTGCATCATTGTCTCTGTGCATCAAACTGAAGGGCTTTGCACCTGCTCAGAACCATGTTTCAAAGCTGCTTCTCTAAGGGGAAGGTATTGAAGCCTAAACATTAGTTCTAGAAGTTTCTGAATTGTAGGCCTGCAAAGGAGCAAAACCCATCAGTATAAATGCACAGATAACTACATGAAGAAGAACATTTACAAGTAAGAACCCTGTCTTTAACAGTGTTAAAGCTCAGAACTCTGATAACTGGGCATTTAAGGATTCCTGCAACCAAGGGAGACAATCATTGGATGACACATGGGCTACACACAGCACTTTACTTTTCTGCTAATCTAGATATCTCATTCTATTTAAAGAACATACAGAGTACAGGTTTACACTGCAAATCCATCTGAACTTTCAGATGCACATAGAGAGACAGGAAGTCTAGATGCCAATCCAGTGTATGTGAGTGTCTTCTTCAAATTAACAAAGTGTCAGGTATTTTATATCTTTAGTGGCCTAGCTTTCATATAACCCTAGAATATCCTGTTTACTTTTTATCAGTGAAATAATAATCTTTTAATTAAATACACAATTTCAAAGGACAAAATTTTAGATCTGATATAATTAAGGAACATTAATAAAGCAGTTTGCTGATGTTATATAGTGATGCCCAGTAGACACAAACATCCCCTAAAGATAACAAGATAACAACTAAACTGCACTAGACTTTTTACCAGGAGTTGGGAACCACATGGCAGAGGAGGAGAAGGGTCTTCAGCCTCCCCACTGTGCATTTTACCTAACCAGAAATGCCACCCTGAGCTCCACAAGAGAGAAAGGCAGCTAATAAATGTTTTAAATAAAAAAATAAAGTAATTAAAAATTCCAATGAGCCCTTTCAGGTTGGTAAAATGATAAGGGGGGAGAGGCAGAAGTCCTTTCCCCCCTGCACTGCAGTCCCAATTTGAATTGAGCCCTTTGCACTTGAGGAATAAGTTCCCTGCGACTGCTCTCTGGCTGCACAGAGTACAAATCGGGTTTGGACAAACCCAACCCAACAGAAAGGTTCAGACCTAATAGACTGTCTCATTGAAGATGCAATGGCTGATAGATTCCAACATGTCATCCTGACACTGCAATCTTTTTTCAATGTATTCATTGATTTATTACAGGTATTTGTATACCAGCTCTCCATAGCAGTGTTCATGTAGGGTTGCCAGATCCAGATTGCAAGACTCTTGGAGAGATTGAGGTTGGGGTGGGCAGGGACCTCAGCGGAGTACAATGCCATATAGTTCATCCTCCAAAGCATCCACTTTCTCCAGGGGAACTGATCTCTGTAGTATGGAGATGAGCTGTAATTCCAGGGGATCCCCGGGTCCCACCTGCAAGCTGGCAACCCTATGTGCATGAGATGGTTCACAATACAATACAAACAAGAACAATTAGCTAAAATGGTCCCACGACATCCAGCAGTTCCATAATCCACTTACAAACAACTAGAAAAGCAGTAGCTAAAATAGTCAGCAATCTTAAAACCAGAAACAGAGAAAATGAAAACCATCAAGAAGAACAGTAAACACACCAAACTAACAGCTGGCTTAAAAACCCAAAAAATCTTGGCCTATACACAAATGATGAAATATATTTGGTTTTAAGTCCGTCCCCCTCACCCCGCACCTGGTTCTGTCACTGAATATACTGAACAGTCTATGAATTTTTATTAACCTACACAGATTTATCAATTTGCACGAACCAAAGCCTCTTACAGAGTCAATTTCTGTCACATTTACTGGTTTCTGCACTTTGACTCATAGCTTAATGTCTTTTTGGCATAAATATTTTCATCTTTGAGTCAAGAAATTGTACTTCTTCAGTGTTCCCTAATACCAAACCACTCTCTCTTTGCCAGGACTATTTCGTGATGCAAAGGTTTCTTTGATAATTGTACCTCACTCATTGTTGCTTCAGGCAAAAATCACATTTGTGATTCTGTAGAAAAAGCAAGGGTACACACATAGATTATAATATGAATTGGGGAACAGGCTAACACACAATGGTCATAGTCACTGCAGGCATCCCAAGACTGATTCTAAATTCATAACACAGCAGTCTTGCCAAAATCCTTGTCTGGTTAATGCAAGACTGCCAATTTGAAGATTCTGGAGATAGCTAATCTATGATGAATTCTGTGGAACAAGCTATGTTTATTAATATTGATAATTTTGCATATAAGTAAATGAGTACTAGAATACTTAGCATGGTTTACATGTTCTGTATTGTATATTGTACCATTTAAAAACTACTATGAATGAAAGCGGAAATATCAAATATAAGGTGTTGGGGACATCCATGGAAATGTTCTCCCTCTCTTATGGTGTTGAAACAGGCCTTCCTTGTGTTGATTGTTTTCATGTCTAAGAACATTACACGTTCTTCACACTCAAATATTCTTGTATAGAAGTCTGACTTTCCCCTTATCTCATAACATAATACAGTATTTAGTGAGGTTCTTCACATTGCATTTTATTAGATAAGGTAGAAAAATTATTGTATATGGCCATAGGCCTTCACAATCTGAAATCAGTTATAATAAAATATACTTACAAATATAACAATAAAATACATCAGTAAAATATAACAAAATAATACATATTTTCTAAGATTTAGTCAGCTTTAAAATCTGATGATGTCTAACAAACTAACTAGCAGCAGCTGTATCAGTTGATACCTTCCTAGTTGCTACATTTGCTCTTATTTTCCTGGAAGCTAGAGCAAAAAGTGCCATCCTTTTGGAAATGAAAGAATATGTATCTGACAACATAGAGATTAATTTATCAGAGTCCCAAAGAGGATGGAGACCAGACAATATATTGACGAGAAATCTTTCCCTTGGTTCCGAATATAAGGGACAATTTAAAACGTAATGTGGCAGGTCCTCAGTCGAGGTTCCACAGATACATATACGCTGATCTACAGGGTTTTTTTTAAATCATCCGAGCAGCATCTCAGTTTTATTAGTGTTTATAAATTATGATATGAATTTATTTGTGTGTTTTATTTCAGGCAGTTGCGTTATGAATGGCATGAATTTAGCCCTTGTAGGGTTACTCAGGGTTATGCATCCATTGATTATGGTTATGAATATTTGGGCTGCTCTTCGCGATTGGTTATTACTCCTCTCACAGATCGATGTTGGTTAACCCTCACTGGAGCTCTCCAGTTGAACCTGGGAGGCTGTCCTGCTGGTCCTGCTGGTACAGGAAAAACAGAAACAATCAAAGATCTATCAAAAGTAAGTATTATCTTTGATATCACAAGTAATCAAAATATTAAATGAATCCAGTAGGTATAACCATATTTACAGTGCAATCTCTGGCCCATTGTAAGTCCATTTACTTCAGTGGATTTAAAATGATTTAACTCTGTTTAGGATTGCACTGCTAGTGATAATATTATTAAGATCAGTCAAGAAAACATATGGGCAGTCCAGGGCTATTTTTGGGCAGGAACGCACAGGAACGGAGTTCCGGCTGGCTCCCGAGTTGGCCACGCCCAGCAGGAACTCATTAGCATAATAGGCCACACCCAACAGCAGAAACTCATTAGGATTGGCTACATTAGGGGTGTGTGGCCTAACATGCAAAGGAGTTCCTGCTACAAAAAAGCCCTGGGTTTTGACAACAAACAAGGTAAACAGAATAACAAGCAAAAGGTGGGTGTGGCTGGATAACCGCACTTCTGGTAACATGGGGGTGTGACCTAATGTGCTAATGAGCTGTGCTGTCAGAGGTGTGGCCTAATATGCTAATGAGTTTCTGCTGCTGGGTGTGGCCTATTATGCTAATGAGTTCCTGCTGGGCTTTTTCTACAAAAAGAGCCCTGGCAGTCAATAGGTAAGGTAGAGGCACCTTAGTTTCAACATTTAGAGCTGAAAAGTTATATGGTTACATATATTAGTATAGGTGACATTCAGCTGAGAAGGAGGGAGTTTGAGGTTTTTATTGATGCTACTGGCGTCTGGAAAGAGTTGCTATCCAGAATTTATCTGATCTTGTTAGATTCAGAAGAGTGCTCAGAAAATGAACTTAAGGCTAATTGAGACCTGTTATTTGTTTATATTTCTAGCCTGCCCTCTCCTACACAGTAGTGCTCATGGTGGGTAACAACAATGGTTAAAACAATAAATACAATATCAATTAAAATCCATTCCAGTATAGTTAATAGTCAAACTGATGGCACATAAGGCACAATTTCCAGCTCTCTAGGGAAGGATTGTGCATCACGTGTGTTGATAGATGTTACAGCTTCTATTAAGACAGAGTTGATGGCTGGAAAGAAGGAGGGGGCCAATCTAAAAGCTATTGTTGCCTCAGCCATATGCCTGGCAGATCATCTTTGTACACCAACTTTAAATGAAACATTTATGAATAATTGACTCCTTTCCAATTAAATAAAATTGATCACATAGTTGAAAATTCATTTTGTAGATGCTTTCACTTTATTGTAGATAAAATCAATATTTGGTTGGAATGTCTAGTTCAAGGGTCCCCAACCTTTTTGAGCCTGCAGACACCTTTGGTATTCTGGCACAGGTTGCTGTGTGCAACCACAAAATGGCTGCCACAGGAGGTGGAGCGAGCAACATAATGACTGCCATATGCGGGGGAGCCAACCATAAAATGGCAGAAGTGAGGTTATGCATAAGTCTGATAATAATATTTGAGCATTTAAGGTAGAAGCTCAGCTTAACCAGATGCCTTTTGAAACAAATGTATTGTTTAAAGATATTTTCTTGTTCACATACAACTTACCTTCAGTCACGCAGTGAATGTCTTTGTGCTGTGGTGGCAGCTGCTGCCAAAAGCAGCTAATCAGGTGTCCAGTGACCAATCAGAAGCCCTGTGGGGCAAAAGCCCCATGACTTCACACATTGGCAAGCACCAGGGAAGGTGTCAGTGGGCACCATGGTACCCATGGGCACCACATTGGGGACCCCTGGTCTAGTATACAAACATTTGTAATACAATTATACATACTATTGTATTACTTATTGGTTATGAAATACCTATAGACATTTTAAGTGTTTTTTGGGTCTCCTTAGGTTGATGAAGAAGAACCACTGTGGCTCTGTTCAGACATAACACAAAACCATAGTATCTTCTTCATGGTCTCTGTGTAGTCCCACGCATGGGTTAGGCACATGCGCACAACCTCACCAGAGAAGCTTCTAGAGCTTGCACCAGAGCCTTTTTGGCAAGCTCTCTTCCTGCTCTGGGGAGCAGGCGTGCACTGTGCATGCCTGGATCAGGCGAGAGAGCTACATTGTCCCTGATAAGGCAATTTTACTTATACTTTTAGGACCTAAACTGGAAGGTGCATATTGGTACTGATATTATTTCCAGTATATGCAACTACTTCTGACACAAGGCCAGATATATTTGTGGCCCCAAACAGAAAACTTTTGGTGTGTCATTTAATTCCATATTGGAACATTCCGTTTTTGGTCCTATATTATTAATTGTTTATTGCCTTACATGTGTTACAGGGACTTTGTCACTTGGTGTATTTTGTACTTTGTAGTATTTGACCTCTGAAGAAGGCTCTTGAGAGCCAAAACGCATACGGTCATAACTGTTCTTTTTGTGCATTTGTCACTTTGAACATTTTATGAGGCTTTATGTGGGCCCCTACAAGGTTTTTATATGTCTTTCTAATAAACACTCTTTTATCTATACTTATGTTTTTAACTTTTGGCCCTTAATAAGTTTTCTAAACTTGCTTTGGAGGTTTTCGCTTGGTTGGTTTAGATTTTCTCCCCTCTTGTTTTGGGTGCACTGTGCATGCCTGGTGTAGGTGAGAGAGCCGCCTCCCACTCAGTTCTTCTCCGACTGCCCTTGCGTTCACACCTCTCTTCATCACTCCTTGCTTCGCCTCAGCTATGTTCTTCAGTTCTTTCGCTGTTGCCTTTCTTCATTAGTCTGTTTCCTCTTCTTCCTCTGAAAAGAAAAAAAGAGAAAAAAGATCCTTTACTTCTTTCTCTTTCAGCTATTCTTTCCCTCCCTTTTCCCCCTTCCCCCCCTCTCCCTGGTCAGGATGGTGTTACATATGGGATGTACTCTCTTTTTTAAGGAATGTCACCACTGCCCCGCAAAGCTCCCTTCAAACGATGGGCATGATTTGTGTCTTCTCTGCCTTGGGAACAACACCATGTAGAGGGTTGCCCTCATTGTGCCAAGTTCACTAAGCAGGCCCATTGCAATCGTGCAGCACCTTATACAAGATCCAGGAGTCTTCAGCAAAATCGTTGTTCAATCATCCTCCTCCGAACTCGATGATCATGCATCTAAATATAAACTAAATCTGAACAAGCCTGTCAGCTTATTCCTCTGGATCTGGACAGTCAGAAAGTTGATGCACTGGCTAAGACAATCTATGCTGTTTCCTCCATGAATTCTTGCATTGACTTGTACCTCTCGTACTTGGCAGCCTATGCCTGTTCTACTGTGCCTGAGGATGTGAGATCAACTCTCTCTGCTGCCCTATCTGTGCTATTTCTAGGCAGCAAATAAATTTGATATGTCACACCATTGCCTGCTCCTCTAAGACTCTGGTCTCTTCAGTAGCTCTTTGCAGACATGCATGGTTGCACTTGATTTCTCTTCGGCCTGATGTCAAATCTAAAATGGAAGATCTTCCCCTTTTCCATGCCTCCATGGATGACACTTTGAAAGCTGTTGATGACAGTTGCAAGAAGGCGCAGAATCTTGGAGTTTCTTCCTCGACCCCACAGCGGCCTCAGTCTTGACAGCAGAAACCTTACTCCTTTAAATGCCAACCTTCCCTGGCAATCCGTACTCCTTGGAAATGTAAGCCTTTTAACTTGAAACCAGCATTTTCTTCAAAGCCCAAGGCCCCCTCTCCCAAATGGTCCCATCAACCGTTGTTTGGTTGCCACCTCCTCCTCTTCTTTCCACCACTCCACCCGAAGGCACCAGACTTCTTCCCTATCTGACATTGTGGGAAGACATTACTACTGACCACTGAGTCCTGACCATCATCCAGGTGGGATATGCCATAGAGTTCGTTGGCTTCCAACCCTCCATCATGTCATTGTCACGCCATCTTCTCCCTCACTCCAGAAGGAAGTGCACTCCCTACTCCACGAGAGAGCCATTGAAATCATTCTGGTGGCAGAATGGACTCTCAGTTTCTACTCCAAGTACTTCATGTTCCTGCAAAAAGATGGTGGTGTTTGAGTGATCATGGATCTTTAAGATCTGAACGTCTTTGTAAAGCCAAGGCAGTAATCTGGTCCACTGTAACCCCGGCCGCAAAGATCAGATCAAGCGTGTGTCCGGCCTGATGGGTGGGGGTCATTACATATTGGGAGAGTCCCAGCACTGCCATGGACGACACTAGATCTGTTTCCTGAGTGGAGGTTGTGTCATCGGCATGGACATTGAAAACACCCAAGACTATTAGCCTAGGGTATTCCAGTGCCCAGCCTGATATGGCCTTCATCAGGGACGGCAGGCTATTGGACGGTGCGTTAGGCGGTCGGTACACCAGCCAAATCACCAGACTCTCCCCGGCCTCCCACACTAAACCGGTACACTTAATGCCCATGATCTTCAGTGGCAGGAGCACCCAGAAGGAGTAAGCCTCCCGAATGAATATAGCCTCTTCTCCCCCCTCCCCCCAGTCCACCATTGGTGAAGGATCGAAAACCTGGGAGGGGCAAGATGGGAGAGAGCTATAGTCTCCCCTTCCCGCACCCAGGTCTCAGTCACACATGCCAGGTTTACATTCTGCTCCAGCAGAAAAAGGACCATGGTCTTATTGTTTATAAATATCACAACTCCAGTCCATGGTTTTGGATGCTATTAGGTGGCCCATGTTCACACTAACCATAGTTAATTTCATTAAACCATGGTTCATTGTTGTGACTTCTGTGCAGTCCCACATGGGGACTGCATGATTGCAGGCCAACTGCAGAGAAAAGCTTCCCAGCTTTCTAAAGACATTTCTAGGCTCTGGAGTGCTCCCTGTTCCCTCTGTCTATAGAGATTGCTTTTCCTGCCCAAAGGATCATGTAACAGAGGTGGGGCAAGCACTCCTCCCTCGGTTCTCTCCTTGCCACCATGAGAAGAGGGCGTGGTTCTACAAGCTGCTTCATGGGGCCTCAAAAGGGTACTCCACTGAGGATTTCCATGAAAAGAGTAATGGGATTTGGCCTACAGAATTGGTAGGATGACTCTTTTTAAGAAATGTGGGGAGTGCAGAGCAAAAATGGCCCCAAACGATGACCATAACTCCTGTCTCCTATACTTCAAAGAGGTCCACAATACGGCCACATGCCCAGCCTGCTGGTGCCTTATCTCTAAAGCCCATGAAGGCAGAGCCACAAGACTTAGAGACACTGTGGGGGGAAAGCCCTGGGTGCCCCAGACTCCTGCACAGAGGCTGAGATGGGAGAAGGGGCAAGGGGCTTCAGCACTGACACCCTCAACATCAGAAATACAGTCGCAAAGCTCCATTCCAAGATCAGCATTGGAGCTGCTCCCAAAGAAAACTAAGATAAGGGCAAACACTCCTGCCGCAGCCCGACTGGGTCACCATCACATTGACACCGTGGAGTCTCACCTCAGAACCAATGGTCCCCATCTCCATGGAACCAGACTTCAACATCAGCTTAAGATTGTGAATCCTCCCCACTTTGAACCCGGTGGGCTGACTCCCCTTGATACCGATGATCTTTAGATCGAGATCCCCTGGATGCCCAGATGCCATCAGAGCTCAAGATCGACCCATTTTCATGTCCAAAGACACCTTCATCGAGATGGACTGCCAAATCTCTGGAGTCTTCAGAAGATGAGGTGTTCGAGGGACCCCTTTCTGGGCCATTCATGTTGCAAGACAAAAGGTAGCTGGAGCAACAGCTACCAAATCAGTGGCCATCACAGCAAATTCCTTTGGGGCCGTTTCCGCTCATGATGTCACCACACTGGGGACCCTGGGCAATGGCTCAAGTTCTATACTCATAGCAACCCAAAAAAAATGCTTCCAGGTCTGAAGGAGATCACCATGAGCAATTTCAGTCTGAGAGAGGGACCTCCCATCGGGGATCCAACTTTGAAGATGCTTTCTACCAGATCTTGGAAGTGGATTCAGAGAGCGCTTACATGCCCTCTGTGGCATCCTCTTATTTGGGAAGACTGGTTTTCACTTTATATGTGTTCTTTGCTTTTGTAAACTGGGTATTTTATGCTGTCACCAGGAAATTAAGGACTTCCACACCTTCTCTCCTTTGCTGTTGGTAATGTGACCCAGAGTCTGGGCTTTTCAGGGATCTATGTGGTCCTGAGGAAAGATAGAGCTGAATTCTGGGATGAACTTGAACAAAAGATGATTTATTGAAATAAGAACAAAATATGAGGTTGGTTATTCTGTAACTGTTTGGGAATAAGGGACTTGTAAATATGTCTATCAAATGTATCACACACTGTCCATTTTTCCTTTTTGTTTTTTCTTTTTGTTTTGTTTTTTACACTCAGATCCAA
The DNA here is from genome assembly GCF_001447785.1 of Gekko japonicus. Classification (NCBI taxonomy): domain Eukaryota; kingdom Metazoa; phylum Chordata; class Lepidosauria; order Squamata; family Gekkonidae; genus Gekko; species Gekko japonicus. Next base: position 67,887 of record NW_015170355.1, on the reverse strand, counting down.
CACTAACAAGAATCACTCTTTTATATAGGCTGCCTCACAGGCTAAGCTCTTGATAGTTTTAAATTCCTTCCAGATCTTTAGAGTCTCACTTTTTAAGACATAACACTGCACTCTTTTAAATCCCACACAGAACTAATAGAACACTCAGTGACTGATCTCTCTAACTAAACAATTCCAACTGATTTTTCTAACTGACTTTTCTATAACTGACACCCACACAGATCCACACAGAACAACAACTCCCACACTCTGTCATCCTCCAATCACACCACACCTGTCTCTCTCAATCACTCTACTCCACATTCACTGCACGGCAACCAAACATTTAAAGAGACACACACACTGTAAAACAAGGAATCATTACAAATCCCCCCCGTCCTTTAAGCGGAACACATCTCTTTTTCCAAAGAGCTGCGTGTAGCTTCTTCTGATGTAGGGAAGTTCTTATAGTCTTTAGATTGGAAGCTTAAATTAGTTCCTTCTTCTCTGTTGCTGTTAAAGTCTGTGGGTTCTTTAACTAACAGTCCCACTCTGCTGGGGTGTTGTTCTCTTCTAAGTGAAGTCCTCTGTTAGGCTGACGTCATCTCCGGGATGCACAACTGCTGGGCTGGGGCCATCTCGGGGATGCACAGCTGCCGGGCTGGGGTCATCATCCTCTCTGGGATGTGGGGCTGCGGTCATCTCTGTTTTGGTCTTACATCTCGATAAGGCATCAGCAATCACATTATCTTTGCCTTTGATGTACTGGATGGTAATATTGAATTCCTGAATGTACCAAGACCATCTCTGTAATTGGGCATTGGTATTCTTCATTGACTGAAGCCAAGTTAAAGAATGATGATCCGTTAATAGGGTAAATTCTTGTTCCCAATGTAACTTCTCAACTTGTTTAATGCCCACACTATTCCTAAACATTCTTTCTGCACTGAGGAATAGTTCTTCTCCCTGTCTGTCAGTTTTCTACTTAAATAAGCTATTGGATGTTTGATGTCATCTTCCTCTTGTAATAATACTGCACCTAGGGCTAGCTGTGAAGAGTCTGTGGTGATGTAAAACTTTTTTTGTAGTTTGGTGCTCTTAAGATAGGCTTTGAGGTTGGTGCTTGCTGTAATGTAGTAAAAGCTTCCTGGCATTTTTCATTCCAAATTATCTTGTCTGGGTATTGTTTCTTAGTCAGCTCATGTAAGAGTATTGCTATTTCCCCCAAATTAGGAATAAATCTTCTGTAATAGTTCACAATTCCAAGAAAACTCCTTACTTGTTTCTTTGTCTGGGGAATATCTAGGTTCTGGATAGCCTCCACTCTATCCCACAGTGGTGCTATTTTCCCATTCCCCACTCAGTGACCCAAATAAGTAACCTCAGGCAACCCAAACTGGCATTTGTTGGCCTTAATGGTAAGCCCTGCCTCCTTCATTTTATTAAGCACTAATTCTACATGGCTTAAATGTTCTTCTAAGGTTTGGCTAAAAATGGCAATATTGTCGATATACGCTACTGCAAACTCATTAATTCAATTTAACAAGGAATTAATTAGTCTCTGGAAGGAGGCTGGAGAATTCTTTAAACCAAAAGGCAAAACATTAAACTCATATAACTCATTGGGAGTTATGAAGGCTGTTTTGCATTGGGACCCTTTCTCCATCCCTAACTGCCAAAAGGAGCTGCGGTGGCTCAAGTGGTTAAGACGCTGAACTGCAGGCTGTGGAAGGTCTGAGCACTGCAACCCTAGAGTCGTACTCGACTGGCTTTTGAGCAAGGGAACCTTTACCTTTACTTTAACTGCCAAAACCCTTTACACAGATCTATGGTAGAGATAATCTTGGCTGCTCCTAAGGTGTCCACCCTAGGCATCGGATAAGCATCCGGCTTCGTGATCGCATTTAACGGCCTGTAATCTATACAGAATCGGATGGTGTTATCTGGCTTAGGCACTAATACCACTGGTGAAGCCCATGGACTAAAAAGATGGTTGTATAATCCCTAGGGCCAGCATCTCTTTCACCTCCCTTAATATGTTGTTCAGTACCTCTCCATTTGCTTTGTAAGGTGGCATTCTAATAGGTGGTTGGTCTCCTGTGTCAATCTGGTGTTCTGCTAAATGCGTTCTGCCAGGGTTAGAAGAGAACAAATTGTGAAATCTCTCCAGGATCTTACAAATTTCTTTTTTAATATTAGGATCTATTTGAGAGTCCCACACAATCTGCTGAAGTGTGTTCTCCCCTCTGGTCTCTTTCAATAAATCCGTAAGGGTGACCTCCTCCACATCCACCATCCTCTCTGGAATAATAAGGCTTCAGCATATTCACATGTACGAGCTTCCAACTCTGGTCATTTTTGTCTCTAGAGATTGCGTACGTGTATAGGTCTCGCCTATCCCTTACTACAAATGATCCTTCCCAGGCTGCTTTCAACTTATTGGTTTTTACAGGTAAAAATACCATCACTTGCTCTCCCACTTCAAACGTTCTTTGCCTGGCGTTCCTGTCATACCAGAATTTCTGTTTGGCTTGTGCATCTATCATATTAGTCTGAACCAGTCTCATCATTTCTTCCGTTTTTTCTCTGAGACTTAATACATAATCCACTACAGAAGTTTTTCTTTCTGATACTTTCCCTTCCCATTCCTCTTTTACTAAACTAAAAGGTCCTCAAGGATAACGCCCATACATCAGTTCAAATGGGGAGAATCCTGTGGATTCTTGAGGTACCTCTTTATATGCAAATAGAAAATAGGGAAGCTTGTCATCCCAATCACTCGGGTGATCTTGCATGTATGTCTTAATCATGCCTTTTAAACTGCCATTAAACTTTTCTACAAGACCATTGGTCTGGGGATGAAATGCAGTGGTCCTAAATGCTTTATGTCACAACATTCCCATATGGCCTGCATGATTTCAGACAGAAATACTGTGCCTTGATCAGACAGTATTTCAGCAGGGAATCCTAATCTCAGTGGGGCCAGAACTCCAGAAGCCCTCCCACTGTTGTCCCCCCCCAAGCACCAAGAATATAGAGCATCACTGCCCCAGACATAGTGTTCCATCTATACCTTGTGGCCAAAAGCCACTGATGGACCTCTGCTCCATATGTTTATCCAATCCCCTCTTGAAGCTGTCGATGCTTGTAACCTCAGACACTCCCTGTGCTGGTGAATTCCAAACATTAATTACTCTTTGGGTGAGCTACAAGCATAGACATAAAATCATCCACATAAGTCAGAATGTAAGTCCATTTGTTGTCTCTATATCTTGAGTATAGGCATTGTTCTGCCTTGCCTTGTTCAAATCCTTTCTTGGTTAGCACTTGATGACGTTTCTCATTCTAACATCTCACAGCCTGTTTCAGTCCATATATGTTCTATTGCAGTTTACACACGAGTTGCTTGTCTTTGGATTGTTCACGTACTGGTGGCTGTTCCATGTAAATATCTTTATTTCTCCATGTAAAAACATACAAACATAAGAGAAACCAATGTTGGATCAGGCCAATGGCCCATCCAGTCCAACACTGTGTCACACAGTGGCCAAAAATACCAGGTGTCATCAGGAGATCCATCAGTGGGGCCAGGACACTAGAAGCTCTCCCACT
>NW_015170355.1:47190-64234 GCF_001447785.1 Gekko japonicus | reverse complement strand
CTATACCTTGTGGCTAATAGCCACTGATGGATCTCTGCTCCATATGTTTATCTAATTTCCTCTTGAAGCCGTCCATGCTTGTAGCTGCCACCACCTCCTGTGGCAGTGAATTCCATGTGTTAATCACTCTTTGGGTGAAGAAGTACTTCCTTTTATCTGTTCTAACTCGACTGCTCAGCAATTTCATTGAGTGCCCACGAGTTCTTGTATTGTGAGAAAGGAAGAAAAGTACTTCTTTCTCTACCTGTTGCATCCCATGCATAATCTTGTAAACTTCGATCATGTCCCCCCTCAGCTGTCATTTCTCCAAGCTAAGGAGCCCCAAGTGCTTTAACATTTCTTCATAGGGAAAGTGTTCCAACCCTTTTATCATTTTAGTTGCCCTTTTCTGCACTTTTTCCAATGCTACAATATCCTTTTTTGAGGTGTAGTGACCAGAACTGTGCAGAATATTCTAAATGAGGTTGCACCATAAATTTATACAGGGGCATTATGATACTGGCTGATTTGTTTTCAATTCCCTTCTTAATAATCCCGAGCATATCATTGAACAGCGAGGGCTGGGAGAGATCGAAAGCGGGCAGGCTTTCAGTTGCGGTCGCGGTCGCCATTGTGTTGCAGCCACGTGGTGGGGTGGCCTCTGGAACGGCGATGGCGTCGGGAGCGTTGTGGAGGCCGCTGCTGCTCTCGGGGTCAGCAGGGAGCGAAGCGGAGCCGGGAGCTGCGCGATGAGCGGTTGCCGGAGAGCTGGGAAGCGAAGCGGCGCGGTTCCCGGAGGTCTCGGCGTCGGGGCTCGGTGCGGTGCTCGCGTTGGCGTCCGGGTCTTTGTTCATGGGGTCGTGGATCCCATCCTCGTCGCCAGTGAAAAGTATGCAGACGGAGAGTGATTTCAGCTAAGCATACCTTTATTTAGTTCAGGACAAAGACGAAGGGACCAGCTCGCAGGCTGGTTATATAGGTTCAGAAAACCCGCCACCAAGTACACCTAAACACACCCCCTACTCCCGATAGGCTATTTACAGTAACCGGGCGACCATTGGTCTCCCGGCTGAGAAGCTGGCCCTTTGATTGGGCCGGCTAGGATCCTAGGGACCCATTGTCTTTGGACATGAAGCTATTGAAGAGTTGTGCCTGGCCAGCCCGGGCAAGTCCGGGCATGTCAGGCTGAATACATTACAACAGGGAACCTTCACGGTAAGTTTACTGTTCTGATCAGAACTGAAGTTACTGTTGTTACTTCTGTAAAGAAAAATGGTTCCTTGCTTTGCTCTGAGAAATAAAATCCTTGGTTCAGGCTGCAGAGAGGCCTACAGAAATCTTCCCAGAGATAGTCAGAGACAGTTAGAACTCAGTGTTCATCGTTGTGTTTTCTGTGCAGTCCCACATGGGAGCTGCCTGGAGGCAGGCCTGCTGCGGGAGAACTTTCCAAGAGCTTCTATAAAGAGTATTAACTTCCCTTCCCCTCATGGAGGAGATTAGTGAAGTCTTTTCCCACCCATTTGGTCACGTGATGAGGGGAGGGGGAGGCACCTTTCCCTCAGTCCTTTTTTTGCCACCGTGAGGAAAGGACAGATCTTGAGCTTCTCCCTTTACCTCAGCTTCAAGTTCTTAAAAATTTCTTCAGGAGACCTGAACACTAAAGTAAAATGGCTTTATTTAAAAAGAGCCAGGCTTGTGGCACGAAAATTGCTACAACAGACGACTATCTGAAGTGCCTGCTCTGTCTGGGTGAGGGCCACAATACAACTTCTTGTCAGGTCTGTACTCTCTTAACGCCCAGAACGAAGCAAGAGAGAGCCCTCAAACTAAAGGCTGCTCTTTGGGAACAAGCCCTTTCGACCCTGGCTGTTGTTTTCCCCCCTTCTATCCAGGGGAAGGCCTCAGCAAAAGGCACAAAAAGCTCCCATAAGCCGATATCAAAATCAGCAGGGATGCCCCATAGTAGGTCGGCTTCTGTTCAGCCACCTCCAAAATAGGGTAAAACGGACAAGAAAAGACCTTCTAAGTCACCCTCTGTATCGGCCACCACACGGATGCCATCTCCGCCGATTCCACCGGTTTTCGCTCCACTGTTGACCGCTGCTACTCCGACCCTCGACGTCGAGGCAGCTACGACATCAGACAATCTACCCAAGTTGCCACACTTGTCTTCAACGTCAAGGTGCTCCCGGTCCACTTGACGTCGGAGTCCCGGTTCTGGTCGCCATCGTGTACCATCGTCGAGCCCAGAGGGGTCTTCTCGACATCAACAACACTTGCCAACCCCTTCACTGTTGAGGGACGACGTCGAAATCCTTAGTATCCCAGACTCTCCTCAATCTGGGAGGTCTCACTCATCCAGTTCTAGAGGGCAAGCGGTCCCTCCATGGGATTACCCATCTGCTTGGGGGCACATGGCTCCGTGGTTCTTCCCTCCCTGGTATGGCACTCGATCCATGTCATTCCACACTCACCGCAGCACGAGTCGCACTTCACAGCATACTGCTGCTGAATCTAGATCACCTCCTAGACCTCACCAGACATCACCTGAGCCAGAGGATATCCAGCCTCCACCAGACCCTCTTCACCTACAGGATGACCCCGAGGACGCATCCGATGCAGAAATGGAACGTACATCTTTGCCCTCCCCGACTGACGCTGTTGGAAATTCCACTCCTGTGTCACCGACCAAGGACTTACGTGTCTACTCGGAACAATTACTCCGCATGGTCAAGGCACTCAAGATTGACTATGTTGCGCCTAAACCATTAGAGGACGATTCAGTAATGGACAATTTATATGCATCTGATACTGGTCCGGTAGCGATCCCTTTGGTGAAGGGTATTAAGGAGATCTACTAGAAAGATAGAAAACTTGTATAAAATCAGGGAGGATGATGCTTACTTCTTGTACCACCATCCCCCACCTAATTCCATAGTTGCTGAAGTTATCCCATCCAAGCAGACTGGAGGGCTCCATTCCTCCCCATTAGATAAGGAGGGTAGGAAATTGGACATCTTAGGGCATAAGATCTATTAGTCTGGAGCTTTAGCACTGAGAGTGGCTAATTTTAAAGCCATCATGGCAAGATATCAGGTCCTATTATGGGACCAGATGGCCCCATGTTTTAAGGACCTCCCCGAGGCAAAAAGGGAACATGCCAAGCTAATACAGGCTGAGGGAACTCGCCTGGCCAAACAGGAATTAAATGCAGCTAGGTGTAGGAAAGCAGTGCAGAATAAATCACTATTCTCCTGGCTGGAAATTGGGAACTGAAATACTTATATGTCATGAGAGGCCGAGATGGAATCTGTTTACTGCTCACTAAGCAGTCAGTGTAACCTTGAGAGAGGGGGAGTGGCTGAGATAAGAGAACTTGCCTACGCGCACAAACATTCCTTAGTTCATGTCTCATGCCTAGGATGATGTAATGTATGAAAGGGAGGGGAAAGGAGGAAATGGATTTTTGAATAAATACAGCTGATGCGTGAGAGGGGGACGTTCGTTCGTTCCTTCCTTCATTCAGTCAGCTTTCTGCAGAAGCTGTTTGTCTTGTGTCATCTTTGCATCGCCTGCACCCCCACACCTCAACGAGTAACACCGCAGCTAGGCAAGCTGCGGACGCAGCAAGCAAGGTTATAGCCTCGGCTGTGGTGCTACGTAGGCACTCGTGGCTCCGTACTTCTGCCCTACCACTAGACATTAGGGCCCGGGTTGAAGATTTACCCTTCGAGGGCAAGTCCCTCTTTAGTGACCGGACAAATGATGTGCTGGAAAAGGAGTGAAAGTCGAAGTTTACGGCTAGGTCCTTGGGGTTGAGTTCTCAGCAACCGCCTGTTCATAAACCAAGGTATTTTCCTCGTCACTACCAGCAACCGAGTGCTGGGAGGGGGTACCAATTCCAAACAAACCCCCCTCAGCCCCTCTGGGGCAACTTCAATCCCCCTTATCCGCCACGACGCCAACAACCTAGGCCACGGGGCGGCAACTCCTGTTCACCAAGAGGTGGCTCCTTTAAGCCTAGACCACCGCAATGAAAGGTTCCCCCTTTCTTCAGGGCATGTCTGGTTCCATTTTCACATCGTTGGTTTGTAATATGTTCTGATAGTTGGGTTCTGAATATAATAAAGTTCAGCTATGCTTTAGAGTTTAAATACAGACCCCCGATGTTTCATGAGGTTTCCACTTCGTGTTCACAAACTACTGCACTACTGATTGAGATACAGACCTTGTTACTCAAGGGTGCCCTAGAGAGAGTCCCTATGGGAGAGGGGGACCTTGGATTCTATTCTAATTATTTTCTCATCCAGAAGAAAGGTGGTGGCCTTCAGCCCATTTTGGATCTGAGAGATCTTAATGCCTACCTGCAGGTTAGGCAATTTTGTATGCTATCCCTGGAGGAGGTGTATCATACTATTGACCCTGGGGATTGGTTCACCATTCTGGACCTCCAGGACGCATATTTCCATATAACCATATGTGAGGATTGTAGACAGTACCTTCGATTTAGGTTCGAGGAATAGTATTGCGTATTACCATTTGGGTTAGCTACGGCACCCAGGGTATTCACAAAGTGTTTTTCAGCTGTAGTGGCTTATCTTAGACAGCGAGGTTGCGCCATTTACGCTTATCTGGATGACTGGCTATTGGTATCAAGTTTCAGACAATGCCTCATGGACCAGATAGCCTTCACTGTTCAGACACTTCAGTGGCTGGGAACTGTCATTAATTTTACCAAGTCTAAGCTTATTTCATCCCAGAAGATGCTTTTCATAGGTGTGTGTTTGGACTCTGTGGCCCATAGGGCATTTCTGCCTCTGGAGAGGATCAGGACCATCCGCACATTAGGGAGACGGTTTCTGCAGGGTAGACGCCAGAGAGTGCTCAAAATTCAGAACCTCCTCGGTCTCATGGCATCCACCTCCTCTACAGTATGATATGCACGTCTACATATGCGCCCCCTGCAAAATTGGTTTTTGAGAAACTTTGTCATGGGTTTAGACTCACAATGGCAGTGTTTATCCATTCCTCGGCCAGTCCTTTGTTCTCTCACATGGTGGACCGAGGAGTCCAACCCTTAGCGTATGATGTACCTGAAGTACATGTCTTTACTGACGCATCCCTTGAGGGCTGGGGAGCGCATTGTGGCACTAGACAAGTAAGTGGTCTGTGGTCACCGTACAAATCCACTTTGCACATTAATATTCTGGAGCTCCGAGCAGTAAGACACACTCTCTTCTCTCTTGCAAAATTAACAGTGGGGAAGATGGTGCTCCTATCTACGGACAATACCACTACCAAATTCTATATCAACAAGCAGGGTGGTACTGGTTCAATAAGCCTTCACCCTCTGGGATTCAGCAAATCACCATGGATCCCATCTCGTGGCTGTTCACATCCCAGGCCGGCACAACACCTTGGCAGACACATTGAGCAGAACGTCTCTTTTAGCCCACAAGTGGTCTATCCCACTCCATTACCTGAGACCTCTCTTTCAAGCTTGGGGTTGCCCAGTCATGGACCTCATTGCGTCCAGCGCAAACAGCCATTGCGGTCTATTTTGCACAAGGGCACCAGAATAGGGGAATTGCCTGGGAGACGCCTTCCTCTTAAGGTGGTCAGGCGTCCTCTTTTATGCCTTCCCACCCTTTCCCCTCTTGCTGAGGGTGTTGGCAAAGATGCGACACGATGGGACCACTGCCATTCTGATAGCACCATTCTGGCACTGCCAGCCGTGGTTTCCGATCTTACAGTCTCTGTCAAGGGGCAGGGTAAGAGCTCTTCCACAAGCCCCAGATTTGCTGGTCATCAACCAGATGTGTTACCCGCACGTCCGACAACTGCACCTGAACGCATGGTTCGTTTCACAGTAACAGAGTGGTCCGACTGAGTGGCTGAGATCTTACTAGCTTCTCGAAAACCTTCCACCTGGAAGTCCTACAGGGCTAAGTGGAGGAGGTTTTCGGCTTGGGCGCACGAACACAGAATACAACCGGAGTCTTGCCCCTTGATGGAGGTATTAGATTACCTTCTGACTTTGGTGGATAAAGCCATTTCAGCTTTTCACTTAGGTGTTGAGTTTAAACCACTTTTTTCTAATAGTATTTCGAAACGTTTCCTGAAAGGGTTATACAATAAGTTTCCTCCTATCACCCCGCCTACTCCACAGTGGAGTTTGACGGTGGTACTGACTCATTTGTTACAACCCCCATTTGAACTGTTGGCGTTTGACCCTATTTCCTTTTTGACATATAAGGTTGCCTTCTTAGTGGCTATTACGTCGACTCGCAGGGTGGGTGAGCTCCGTGCTCTACAATGCGATCCACCTTTCCTAAAGTTCCACCCTGACAAAGTAGTCCTACATCCTAGTTTAGATATCCGCCCCAAGGTACTCACTGCCTTTCACCTGTCCCAGAGCGTAGTCCTCCCAGTGTTCTTTCCCGACCCCTCCTCTGCACCAGAAAAAGATTAACACGCTTTAGATGTTAGGAGGGCTTTATTGTTCTACTTACACCATACGGCGGGATTCTGACGTATGGCTCAATTGTTTGTTTCCTTTTCTGGACCTAAAAAAGGTCAAGGTGTTAATCCACAGTCCATTTCCAGGTGGGTTACTACGGCCATCCGCACTTGCTACAAATTAGCGAATTTGTAGTGCCCCTTTCCAATTCATGCTCACTCGATGAGAGCCCAGGCATCTTCAGCGGCTTTCTCCGCAGTGGTGAGCGTTGACGAGATCTGCAAAGCGGCTACTTGGTCATCGTCTATGACATTCATAAAACATTATTTGATTGACATTAATTCTCAAGTTGATGCTGTTGTGGGTAAAGCAGTTTTGCATTCTGTGTTCAAATAAACTTTTTATTTCATCCACACCCGCCTCCGTTTTCACTGTAGCTCGCTATTTTCCCATGTGGGACTGCACAGAAGACACGATGATGAAAACATGGTTGCACTTACCTGTAACTGATGTTCATCGAGTGTCTTCTGTGCTGGCACACATCCCTCCTTCCTTCCCCACTGTGGATGAGTATAGCTTTTCCACGGTGGCAGGTTGGGACTGAGGGAAAGGTGCCTTCCCCTCCCCTCATCACATGACCAAGTGGGCGGGAAAAGACTTCACTAATCTCCATGAGGGGAGGGGGAGGCACCTTTCCCTCAGTCCCAACCTGCCACCGTGGAAAAGCTATACTCATCCACAGTGGGGAAGGAAGGAGGGATGTGTGCCAGCACAGAAGACACTCGATGAACATCAGTTACAGGTAAGTGCAACCATGTTATCTTGCTAGCCTAATTGTTTGCGGTTGAAGTGCTAGAGAGTACTAACTGCCCCTGGACCTTCCAGTTAGCACATTCCAAACTGAAGTTATGGGCAGTATGGTTTCATTTCTCTCTCCCCCCAGTCCATCCTTGGATGTCATGTGCCTAGCAACCAAAAGAGAGTTACATCCAGGGGTCATTTTGTAGAAAAAGAGGTGCAGGAGCTCATTAGCATAACATTTGCATATGCCACACCCCCTGACATCACCAGAGGTGTGTCAGAAGGCGACACACACCGCTCAGGCTCCACTGGACTGTTTTGGCTTGCTAGCTTTTTTTTTGGAGGGGGGGCGTGCGGATCTGCCCTCACAGATGAGGGAGAGCTTGTACCTGAATAAAACCTGGTCTTAAAGGTGCCACTGGACTGTTTTGGATTGCTAGCTACGGGAGGGGGGGACGCGCAGATCTGCCCTCACAGAGGAGGGAGAGCTTGTACCTGAAGGCGGGCGGGCGGGGGTGTCTGCAAACTTACCTGGTTGCTTCTTGCTCCTCGTGGCCTGACTGAGGGCTGCTGGGAGCAGGGGGCGGGGCTTGTTGCATGTGCCCACCCCCTGGGCTCCTTACTGCTGGAGCTCCACTCCTGTGCGCTCCCGCAGGAATTGACCCCTGGTTACATCATCTCTCTGGTTTCTGATTGGTCTGTCAGGCCTGAGGCCAATCAGAGACCCTCTCCATAAAATTAGTTAGTCTTTGCATTATGGCTGAGCAGTACAGAGCTTGGCACAGAAGTATGTCAGTGGCCCCAGAGCTCCTGACTTGGCATCCCATTTGATTGCTGCTTGGAAGGGCTAAAGCCTTGACCATCTTGACTTGCTGTAACTAACTGCCTGTGATGAACAAGAATGGTAACTGGAATCCTGATTTTATGTTTTAGCTATGCTGGAAAAGCTTAGGTTTAATTGTTTTATTTCCTTTACTGTCTTATTTTTGCACCTTAATTAAATATTTTTATTCTGTCATGGTTTTTGCCTTCATTGACCTCAAAGCCTTTATCCAGAGCCTTGGCCTTTGACTAGGGTGAGATTTAGTCTCTCTCTGGTATTTTGTAACTTTGTTTTGCCTTGTAACCAAAAGGCCTTACCCAGGGTTGGGACAGGGACTTTTGACAACTTCCTTATTCCATACTGTGGTTACTCTCTTTCCCCATACTTATTAAACTCCTTTTTCCCATTAAATATATGTAGTTTCTTCTCTAAAGCAGTATTTTTTTTCCATTAGGCCCTGGGAAAACTCTGTCTGGTGTTTAATTGTTCTGAAGGTTTGGATGATAAGGTATGAAGCATAGTTTATTTGATACATAATACAGGATGTTAAGATTTTTTGTGAAATGTCCTTGAACTTCTTTTTAAACTGTCAATTCACTAACAATACCTCTGGTGCCTGTTGCATTTATTGGGAAAACCAATCTTATGAATGTACTTTAATTGCAACAGTGCAATCATTGGCTGCAATCTCACACACTAAATAATCCTCTTTCAATCCACTTTCAATGCATTTTCACACAGTAAAATCTGGTTTGAAAGTACATCAAAAGTGGATTGAAAGTGGATTATTTAGTGTGTGTGATCGCAGCCATTGTCTTTTGGTGGTGCAGAGTGAGTTCAGATGTTATGTATCTAGATTGATCTGCTGGCTATAAAGCAACATTCATCCTATCAAATTTCCTTTGCATTCCTACTGACATATTAGGGCTGCTCTTCTACCCTCTCTGAATGTTTTCTACTGGTGTCAGAGGAAAGCCCACTATTACTGTATGAAGTACTGTACTTGCACAACTGGTCATAGGACTGATGCTAAAGAAAAACAGACTTGTTCATTTTCAGAATGTTTTTAGTTTAAAGTAATGTTGCCATTTTGATAATAAGATGAAACTTCTGTCTATCTTATTTGCAGTGTTCTTAATGATGGGTCATTTTAATAATACTTGAATTTTTAGCTACTGAAGCTTGATTACTCAAGTTTCTTTCTAATTTTGATTTTGGCTTGATTCAGATATAATGCAAAAATATGGTTTGCTGTTGTTTCTGTCATTGTATGAATGCAGGCCACTCCACTAACTATGATTATTTAGAGCAAAGAATGCTCAATCACTTACTGATTTGGTTCACCTATTGATCACAGCTTATTTCTAGTTATTTGTGACCCATTGTTGCCAAATAACATAAACAGGCTACATAGTCACCTTACAGGGACAAAGAAAAATTGGGGTGGGGAGGGGTGTACAAAAAAACCCTGGTATTTTTTTGATTTTCAGGTATATGTAACCCAAAAAATATCGGTATTTCCTAATATTCCGAAATCCCAATACCAGTATGGTATTGGGATTTGGTAAATATTTGGGATTCCTGAATTTTTTGGCTTCATTATACCCTATAGGGACCATTATAGTCAATCGATCAGGGGGTATCTGAGGCTCTCGATGTGCTGTTTTTTGAAGTAGAGGCACCAGATTTGTAGCATAGCTGCTGGTGCCTCTCCTCAAACCCCCCCCCCCAAGTTTCAAAAACATTGGAGCAGGGGGTCCAATTCTGTGGGCCCCAAAGATGGTGCCCCCATCATTGTTTAAACTGCCTTCCCTTCCCAAGAAGGGACGGCTTGCCCGGGCGCCTCGCAGTCGCAAAGTGCACAGGCAAGCCAGGGAGGGGAAGGCCGTTTAAACTGCCTACCCTTCCCAAGGGATGGCTTGCTCGCGTGCCTCGCAGCTGCAGGGGGCACAGGCAAGCAAGGGAAGGGAAGGCAATTTAAACTGCCTTCCCTGCCCTCCAAGGGACAGCTTGCCTGGGCGCCTCGCAGCCATGGGGTATGCAGGAAAGCCAAGGAAAGCCACCCAATGGGTGGCTTGCCCGGGCGCTTCACAGCTGCAGGGCACGCAGGCAAGCCAGGGAGGGATGATTTGCCCATATGCCTCACAGCCGCGGGGTGCGTGGGCAAGCCAGGGGATGGCTTGCCCGCATGCCTCGCAGCCGCGGGGTGCGCAGGCAAGCCAGGGAAGGGATGGCTTGCCGGCATGCCTCCTTTAAACTGCCTTCCCATCCCAAGGGACGGCTTGCCTGGGCAACTCACAGCCACGGGGCACACGGGCAAGCCAGGGAAGGGAAGACAGTTTAAACTGCCTACGCTTCCCAAGGGATGGCTTGCCCGCGTGCCTCGCAGCTGCAGGGGACGCGGGCAAGCCAGGGAAGGGAAGGCAGTTTAAATGCCTCCCCGTACATTCCCCGGCTCGCTTGCCAAAGTGGGCAAACTGGGGAAGGCTTCCAAAGCCCCACCGCGTTCCCTGGCTGCCCGCGAGCCAGGAAAGGCCCCAGAGGGTGCGGGGAGGCATTTAAATGCTTCTTCGTGCTGTCCCTGGGGCCAGGGCCGCTTTTCCGGTGAGCCCCTGAAATGCGCGGCGGCTTTCAGCGGTGGGCCAAATCAGATTAGAGAATCTGATTCGGCCCAAGGCTGCCCAAAAGGGGGCTGAATGGCTGAATGTGCCATTTACAGGGGTGCATTCGGTTCAGACGAACGAAATGCACATCCCTAAGTAGCACCTTAAGAGACCTACAAGAGTTTCAGGATATAAGCTTTCAAGATTCAAAGTTTCTCTGTCATACACTCTATTTCTACTCAGTTCTATTCAAGGTAGCTTTGACTCTTGAAAGCTTATACTCTGAAACTCTTGTTGATCTCTAAGGTGCTACTGGACTCTAATCTAACTGGTAGCCTATTAGAGGCACTTTAAGCCTGCTTGCATGCTAATCAGGTAAAGAGCTCTAAATCATATATTCTGCACCCCCTAACTGGCAAGTGTGTCAGTTTTCCAAGCTAGTCAGTCTGTGGAAGCAAGAAGAGGTTTCCCCATGACACTGAGGTTAATCCCACCAAATTGGTTGTGGTTCTGTGTGAGTGTCTTAAACCCAAAGTCCGCATGTCTAAGGATACATGTAAAAAGAAGCACATGTGGTAACACTAGGCTGTTTTGGGCTAGGAGAACAATGCTGAGGAGAAGCCTGAAGCAACCGGTTCTGATCAAAATTAGCCAGTGCGTGCCTGGAAGGCATGGAACTCCAAAACATGTGTTTGCAATGTGTAAAAAGTCTCTAGTCTTAAATTGCAGTCACATCCCTTTACCATTCATTATTTTATTGCTAGATTACACACAGTTCTCCTTTGGAGAGAAGATTGGGGCAAAATATGAGTTCCTGTCTCCAACCTCTACAGTCCCTTTCAACCCCTGAAAAGATTATTCCTGGGGCTGCAGGATCCACATGAATGAATTGCCATGCAGATTGGAGAACTGCAGTGAAGAGGAAGGGTGGGTGAAATAGTCCTTCCTCGCTCTTCTGTCAGCATAGCTCCACTAATGCAAGTGAGAAGAAAGGGATTTCAGCTCCGTTTCTTCACTTCCCCAAACCATATGGCTGCTTGCCCATGTGGGACATTTGACCTTAAGAATAATCTTTCATCATTGTGGCTTCTGTGCAGTCCCACATGAGACTGTGCAGTCGCAGGGCCAGCCAGCAGAGAGGAATTAGCAAGCTTCTTATAAAGAATTCTCTAGACTCCGCTGAGTGCTGGCTCCCCCTCCCCCTCATAGTGTCTTCCCGCCACAAAATCACATGATGCGGGAGGGGCCAGCACTCGTCCCTCAGTTATCTTTCTGCCGCTGGTGTGAGGGAATTTGTTAGCAGACTGCTTCTACTTGGACATCCTGTCAACATTACCATCTGAGGTAAATTCCTCAAAAATTTGCTTTCATATGGCACTCTTTAAGGAGTGCTCCCAGTGTGGGGCGAAGATGGCTCAAATGGACAATCATTCATCCTTCTTCCTCTGTCTGGGTGAGGGGCATAATACCACAACTTGCCAAGCTTGTCATCATTTAACTCCTAAAATGAGGGAGGGAAGGGCAGCCCACCTTAAAGCTGCCTTCTGGGAGAGAGCATTACAAGCCCTTTAAGTGCACCGACAGAAAAATCTTCCCTACCCGAGAAACCTCCCTCAGACAGCTCCATGCCCCTTCTTCAGCCACTACCAGACGGAGTTTCCAGGGTGCTTTCAAAAACCCCGAGGAAAAATGCTAGGAAGACCAAACGCTTGCCTCGCACATCCCCAAGTTCCTCCGATTCGCCAATTGGTGCCCCGTGGGGGAAGGAGCGAACGATTGTCAGCCAGCGTCAAGTTTCAGCCTTGCCAGTGTGGGGACCTTCTAGATTGGAGCACCACCCTTGCTTGCAGACACGGAAGCAATCAGCACCATCAGCTGTCGAGATCCCATCATCACCGAGACCCCGCTCTAGGTCGCTTTCGACCAATCGTAATTGGGGGCGACGTAATGTGTTCGGCCATCAGTCGCACACGTCTGAGGTGCTGCTGACTTCCCCTCAACGTCACACGCAGCTGACTCAGCAGGGCATCTCTCTCCCGAGGTTGAGGTGTTTGGCGTCGAGGGACCGCTCATGATCTTCAGCGTCCTCTGACATTGAGGTTTTGCCCTCCTCACCACCGAGACGTCACCATAGTGATCCACATTGATCCTTCTCGACTCCGTGGTACCCAGTGCCGATGATGCCTTCAGGATGGGGGGGGGGTTGGGATCAACCATACCCACCTCCTTGGTACCCCCCCTTCCGGCTCATCAAGGGATGAGATGAGGGGACCGATGAAGCGGAAAACACATCAGGATTATGATTTGCTCCTCCCTGAGGAAGACAGTGATAAAACCTCCGCGCATGGTTCAGAGCTGCTGTCACTGGCTCCGCTGGATGACCCAGTGGATGCTTCCCAGGCGGTCGCACCTAGAGATAGCAACAAACCTTATGCAGAGCTGCTTGTATGAATGGCTAAGGCTCTCAACCTGGAATATTTAGCCACCGAGCCACAGACTAAGGACCCACTCATGAAGGTGCTGTTTGATCCGGAAGGAGGTCCAGTGTCCCTTCCTTTCCTTCAAGGCATTCAGGAGGTCATCACAGCTGCCTGGGGAAGACCTGCTTCTGTGCCAGCCTCTTCGAGAAAACTTGAGAGTCTTTATTGTGTGAAAGACACTGACTGTGTCTTTTTATTCCAGCACCCCAAAGCTAACTCACTGATGGCTGAGGTGCTCCCAGCCAAGGGTCGCTTGGGATCTAGATCTTCTCCCTCTGACAAGGAAGGGAGGAAGTTAGACACGGTTGGGCGCAAAATATATTCTTCTGATGCCATTGGCCTTAGAGTAGTTGATCACTTGGCTATTATGAGCAGCTATCAGATGCTACTCTGGGAAAAGGTGGCTCTGTTCCTTGAATTAATACTGAGGACAAGTGTCCTTTAGCCACAGCCCTGGTTACGGAGGGGAAGGCATTGGGTAAACAACAATTAAATGCTTCCTGCCATAATGCAGACTGTCATGGTAGAGCAATGGCGTCTGCCCTTGTCCTGAGACGTCACTCATTGCTCAGGGCTTCCACCTTGCCCCCTGATACTAGGGCAAAGTTGGAGAATCTCCCCTTTGAGGGGCATGAATTATTTAGTGACCAGACCAATGATGTTTTGGAAAAATCAAGGAAGTACAAGTTACAAGCCAAGACGTTTGGCATCTCGGCATCTGCATCCCAACAGCCATTTAAACAGAGATAATGGCCCAAATCTGGCAATCAATTTGGTTCTTCTAGGTATACCCGTTACTAGGGGTATAGGCCCCCTTATCAGCAATTTCCCCAGATTCCTATTGCTACATGACAGCCCTTCCAGCAGCAATTGCAACCATGCAGACAAAATAGGGCTGGCAGAATATCTTTACCTCTTATCCTGGGGATCAACCTGCGAAGGGTTCATTTGCTCCCTGACTAGCTGGCAGACCAATGTTTTTGAACAGGTTGTCCTATTTTTATGATACCTGGTGTACCATTACACAAAACTGATGGGTGTTATTGTTAATAAAAAATGGCTGTTGTTTAGAATTTCACTCTTTACCCCCCTGTCATCTACCTCAATCTACAGAGGTTGCTGGGTCCCAGTTTCTGTCAAGGGAATTGTCTTCTCTGATTGAAAAGGGAGCAGTGTCAGACACTGGGAGTTGTTCACCTTGGGGTTTCTACTCCAGGTATTTCGCTATCAATAAGAAAGGGGGAGGTAAAAGACCAATCTTGGATCAATGTAATCTGAATAAATTTCTTACGGTCCCCAAATTCCATATGCTCTCCTTGCAGGAGATTTTGCCCTTACTGGGCACGGAAGACTAGTTTGCTATACTGGACTTAAGGGATGCGTACTTCCATATAGCATTCCATCTTAGTTTCAGGACGTATTTGAGGTTTACTTATATGGGTCGCTTATTGGAATACATGGTCTTGCCTTTTGGTCTCGCCTCAGCTCCTAGAATCTTTACAAAAGTACTCTCGGTGGTGGGCTCCTACCTCCGGCTCAAAGGTTGTATCCTTTATCCATATCTGAATGATTGGCTCTTTGTGGCCAACTCTCCAGACCTGCTATTGGATCACTTGCAATATGCACATAACCTTGGCTCTTTGTGGCCAACTCTCCAGACCTGCTATTGGATCACTTGCAATACGCACATAAACTTTTTGAGTCGTTGGGTCTTTTGATCAATATGGAGAAATCTATTCTGACCCCTACAAAGACTTAGATTCATCTCAAGGCCACGCTTTCCTCCCCAAATAGAGGTGGACCGTTTACGGGGACTGGTAAGTAGGCTGTCCCACACTAGATTTGTCTCTGTCCAGTACATCCAAACACTGCTGGGTCACATGGCATCTACTACTGCGGTCACCCCCCCCCCATGCTAGACTGCATATGCTCACCCTACAAAATTGGTTTGTTAGACACTTTTCTCCTTTCCATCATGTCCCATGGTCCAAATTTACAGTCCCACGGGCAGTGGTGCGCTCTCTTTCCTGGTGGTCCGCAACCACCCACCTGGTTGCAGGAATGTCACTTGGCACACAACCGCATTCCATCCAGGTTTTTACAGATGCATCCCTAACGGGTTGGGGTGCTCATTGTGGGATCACGACCCGCACAAGGGTCCTGGACACAATGGGAAGCCTCGTTACATATTAACCTTTTGGAGCTCAGAGCCATCAAGCATGCTCTCCATTTATTTGCAGACCTTCTCCATGGTCATCGAGTCTTAGTGGCTGCAGACAACACCATGGTGATGCATTATATAAACAAACAAGGAGGCACTGGCTCCATGAGGCTCTGTACAGAGGCTATTCGTATTTGGGAGTTTGCCATAGCTCACAACATGCACATAACAGCCATCCACATCGCAGGTGCCCAAAATGTCTTAGCAGACAGGCTGAGCAGGCAGCGACATCAGGTCACAGAAGGGTCTCTTGCCTACCCTGTACTCCAACCTATTTTCCAGCAATGGGGCTCTCTATCAGTGGACCTCTTTGCTTCGGAAACCAACACAAAGTGCCCCGACTACTGCTCCAGAGCGAGTCAGGGTCTGGGCTCCCTGGGGGATGCTTTCCAATTCCTCTGACAGGGGTCCCTATTTTTTGTCTTCCCCCCTATTGGGCTCCTCCCCAGGGTTTTGGCAAAACTGAAGAGAGACCACGCATCATGCAACTTGATAGCCCTGTTTTGGCCCCGGAGGATGTGATTTGCTCTCCTATGGCAGTTGTCCCAATGGACATACTGGACTCTTCTGGATGACCCGGCCCTACTAGGCTGCAGGAAGGTAGTTTACCCAGGGATAACCCACCATCTTGCGGTCTGGTTAATACGGCCACAGCTTCCTTGACCCCTAGAGTGTCAGAGGTTTTAGAAGCAGCGCTAAAGCCATCTACCAAAAAGTCTTATGCTTCAAAGTGGGCAATATTCGCCAACTGGGCCTCAACACAGGGTTTCATACCTCAATCATTTGAGTTCCTTTTGGTTCTCAAAGATGCCGGCCTATTGCCTTCTTCTTTGAAGGTGTATCTGGCAGCTGTTTCGTCATATCATGACCTAATAGATAGTTGTTCTGTATTCTCTGCCTGTGATTCCAAACGTTTTTTGAAAGGTTTATGTAATCTTTACGCTCCTGTTGTACCTCCAACCCCTCAATGGTTTTTATCTCTGGTACTTACTGCACTTACCCATAAACTGTTTGAGCCTTTGGCTACCATGGATGTCTCTTGGGTTTCTTTCAAGACAGCATTCCTAATTGCAATCACGTCTGCCCGAAGAGTGAATGAACTCAGGGCCCTGTCTTGTGACCACCCTTAACTGAAATTCCATAATGATAATGTAGTTCTCAGACCGTACATTGGATTCCTCCCTAAGGTTGTCTCCAGATTTCACATAAGCCAGGACATTGTACTACCCACTTTCTTCCGTGATCCACAATCCTCAGCAGATAGACTCCTACATACACTAGATGTAAGGAGGGCACTACTATTTTATTTGAAATGTACTGAATCGTTTCGTATTCACAGCAATTTATTTGTTTCCAAGGTCCCAATAAGGGTAAGAGGGCATCAGCACAATCCATCTTTTTTTTTTTTGAGCACCCGGAGGGGATTTTTTTAAATTAATTTTTAACACTACAAAAAAAAAACAGAAAAGGGGGAGGGGAAAACTACATATAAGGGAGAAAGTAAAGAACCCACTAGTGACTAAAAACCCAAGAGAGGAGATCCTCTAACTAGCTTTTTTTTTAGCATCCAAACTTATCATCTTTGTACTTCTTATGAACTGTGTCAATCTTTTAGAACTTTTAACCCTCTCCATTTACATTTAATTGCCCAATAACAGTGCCCCCCATCATCCCCTG